>NC_031502.1:10970389-11001377 GCF_000237925.1 Schistosoma mansoni | reverse complement strand
TCGTTTTTTAAAATAGCAAACATTGGCAGAATGACACTTACCACATCGCCAACATGACGTTTTGTGTTTCACTTGATTTGGGATTTTCTGGGAGTTCGAATCTTTATTTCCATTTAAAGATTTACGTAAAGCATTAACTCCAACGTGTTCACTGTTCCTTTCTACGAGATTCGTGTCATGCTTCAAATTAACCATTCTTTGACAATCTTCAGATACTGATTGTAGACTGATATTAGGATCTTGTTCGATTCTCGTTAGAATCCGTGTTCTAATATCTGCATCTACTGGAGATTGTAATCCACATACAAAAATAAGGCACTTGAATTGATCTGAGGACATTTCCTGTAATCGGAACCGCTCACATTCCCGGTTCACGATACTTGCATACGTTACGTAATCGTCCTGTACTTTCTTTACAAGTTGAAGACACTGGTATCTAGTGTGAAAAATTGATGACCGTTCACCAAATATACGAGTCAGGCATTCAACTGTTTCTTTGAACGTTATGTCGGATGGCTTCTTTGGGAGGATAAAATTACAGAATTTTTCATGTTCGGACACTCCGAGCTTTCGTAATAATAATCTCAATTTCGAACTTTCGTCCCACTCTTTACATTCATTAATAAATAAATCCTCATGGCGTTTAAACCACGCCTCAAAAGTAACTCCACTTTCTGGATCAAATCTGAATTCAGTTATTGAATTAGCAATAGAATCCGGAGTCATAGTGGAATTAGACACATCAGTTCTTGAGGATATCGACATATTTTTGACTAATAATTCGATAAGAGTATTTTGTTGTTGCAAAAAGGTTTTCAGATCATCCATTTTCTTGATACAAAGTTCACTTTAACTGAATATGTAAGCGTAGATCCGTTTTAATCACCGTCGCCAATGTTATAAACGCATGTATTGCCGTCGCCAATTGTTATAAACGTAGAGAGAGAGAGAGGATGCTGGTTATAACTTTAGGGGTTTCTGGTTATAACAGTCCTTTTACTTCTTACACGTATGTGGGACGTTAATTTATCTTAGACGAATATCTACACTAGATTCCCACCCAGTGTCTATTCTACAGGACTTCAACAGAACTCAGATCAAGAACACAATATTAGCCTGACTATAACGTCAATATATTTCACACCAAAACCCGACACATGGAACAGTCAATAAGTCTCAATAAGTCCATACATAATAAGGATAGGGAAATATATATATAACACATAACACCTGTCATCCCCTCTAATGTCTGACTCATCGAGACAACCAATCATTGACATTATAGTTGATTTGTAAGTTGGAATAAAAAGACTTTCTTAAATAAGAAGGTGAATGAAACAATTCAGCGTAATTGGTAACTATTATTTCAACTGATCTATTGGATGAAATTACATTCGAAATCTTAAACATAAAGGAATATAATATATAAGAACTTTCGTCTAAATCAGAACGAATAGTTTCACAGTATTTGAGCGCCGAGTTGATGTAAAACATTAAATAGGAATAATATATTTGTAAAATTTCAGCGAATGAATTTGAAGTAAATTCAACGTTTCGCCTGGCAATCTGATCCAAGCTTTTTCAAGGAATTAATTCCTATTTAAAGGATTGTAATGTTTTATGAAAATTTTCTTTATTATTTAAGTAATATCTGCTTCAGTTTATAAATATTTAAATTGGGTAAATGTTATTTGTAAAACATTTTCAGTCTTACAGAAACTACAGTTGAATAGACTTTATTTCATTATGAATTCCTTAGATAAATTTTATTCAATACAAATTAAATACAACAATGTAAAGTGATATTGTAAAAACGAATAGTTTTTTCAGCACTCTAACTGTTCCGGTAATGGAAGATGATTTTAATGCTATGTTAGATATAAAGTAACTAGATAGGTTGACAACTAACATCGAACAACACTTTAGTGATGAAACACTTACGCGAGTAACAATAATGGAGGTGAGATTCCATGCGACAGTTTTTTTGTTTCATAAAAAGACAACAAACCAAGAAAATAACAGTGAGATTAGTGTTGTACAAAGCAAAACAACCACTTGTGATAGGTGGAAATAATATTAAGGTGACATAGACCATAGTTACAGTCTTCATGGTGGCAATCTTAACAAAGTCAACTCCAACGTTTATTAAGCTGCAAATAGCCTATTATGTGGACGATTGTTGGTGGTAATAAGTAAATTAGTCATTCGCTCTAAGTTCACTCAGCATAAATGGACAACAGTACTTTCAATTAAATTCTTAGGCTTAACTTTGACATACAGTTATACTGGAAACATTAAGCAAATGTTGAAAGTTTTTAAAACATTAAGCGTTTATAAACTACATGACCGTATACACATCTTGCAATCAGAAATAAGAATTAAAAAATTGTTAACTTATTGAAATACATATTGGAGATAATTTATACTGAAATATAACAACGTAAATGAAAATTTCATCATTTAAGTTACTTCGAAACCTACTGGAATAATAATCACTGCAGATCATCCGGCATCAAGGGATGAAACATTTAAATTATCAAAATCTCAATAAGGAGAAGAAAACAAGAGATACATAGAATTGCACCAAATGAATCATTTTACTGACTTTCTTTGACCTCTGTCAAACCTTAATAGAGCATGCATATTAATTAGTTCGTAAGGGCACCATGTAAATCATGTGACATAGCTGCCCCCACAGGAGTAATCTATCAGCAAATACACGTCAACTTGGCAAAATTAAGTACACTGTACTTTTCTGGGCAGTAATTAGCCATAGGTCAAATAAAAGACTGTCAAAACTTGGTTTCATAAAATGACTTTTTTATAGTTCTGGATTATTCACTTCATCGAATCGATTGGACTTTTCTTCTTTTCATTAGTACATTGAGAACAGAGACTTATTAATAATTACGGTCATATTTGGTTTCCTCTCCTATATATGCATTTATTTCTTTAAAGACGTTTTCGAGTATTACTACTTTAATTCTGTGAATGGACTTGAATTACTTTTATGTACAATCATTTGGGAACATTTTTTACGTTCGTTTGTGAGACATTCCATTAAGATTCATATATAATTTTTTAGTACTGAGACAATAAACTGCGACATTTACGAGCTCTTTTTGTACACAATTCCACTGAACGATTCAATTTATAGAAGCCAAAAGGAATTGATTAATTCTGTCATTCTTCGCACAAGTGTTTGTGTATACATTATTCCCATTCGTGTTGCTAATGCCGATTAAAACTCAAGACACAAATAAACAATATATCTGTTCATCATGAAATCATAGTTGTTACAGACAACGATATTGCTCAAGTATTCGTTACTATTCTGAATAAGATCCAGTATTAAGGTGAATAAATAGAATTCACTAAATTAAACCTCACATTTATAATATTTCGAATCCTAAAATGGCATAATTGATTGCGCCCAAAGTTGTAGGTCTGATGATCATTTACTTTTCGAATGACACGATTGTCAGAAAAACAAAAGTCGATAGACGTCAACCATACTTACTATGCAAATTGATAAATTTCAGTTTTCAGGATCCTCAGGGTTAGTACGTCTAGCTTCAGAATGTATTTTCACTTACTATATAAGCAGAATAATTAAAATTAAGTAACCTATATCCCGAATCTGGCATTGTAAACGATTTTATGACATAATTGTCTATTTATTTTCACACGATTTATAATTCATAGTGATCGATTTTAGACTAAACTGTATTTTTTCACAGTTAGCATTAAACCTACATAACTACGTTGCAGAAATCTTTTGGTAAAAGATAAAGTGAATGAAACATCATTTAAAACACTAATTAGTTAAAAAAAAACCAGTTTGGGAAGGGATGAATTAAATTTATTTCACGAGTCAAACAAAACGAGAGTTCTACCTCGTCACACAAAGTAATAACTTCCTGGATTCAGTGGCTAAGTAGATAATGCCTTGTACGTTTGAATGAGTGACACTTGGGTTCGAGTTCCCGTGTGAATATCAGAACTGAGATCTAGTTGTATCCAGAAGGGAAAAAAAGTTTTTGACTCCACTAATAGCCACTACCAAAACTCTGCTAAAACTTTTTTGAGACACTTTTAATGAGCAACATGCCTCATTTCGGTTTTATAGCTAACCAAAATCTAACATAGATGTACTTACTTACGCCTGTCACCCCTCGTGGAGGAGCATATGCCGCCCACCAGCATTCTCTATCCAACCCTGTTTTGGGAAAAATATAAATATACCCTGGTAATAATTTCAGTTTTTTTTTTCTGTTTATACACAACATGTTTCTGAGTCTATACAAAGATTACCTCATAGATTATGATGATTAATATAATGTAATGATTATTTTGTACATGGTTTCCATCTTACAAATGTGTAACTTCTTTTCGGTATTTTACAAAGGATAATTTCAAAAACACTGTTCATTATCTAAATTACATTATTAAATTTGCCGAAATTTAAGCTTCCAGTATATATTAAAAATACTTCGTGTAAGTGTTTTTAAAAGATAACGATGAATTTTGTTTCTTTTAAAGATTGTTACTAAGACTACTTAATTCAATAATGAAGATGTAAAGTCAAACCTCAGATGCTTAGAATAGAAATTGTTCCACTAAAGTGACGGATGATACGATTTTACAGTTTAAAAAACTTGTTTTCTCTTAATTTGAGTCTGTTTGTATTGATGAGAATAGTAAAGTAGGTTAAAGGTTCGGGGTGTTGCCCCACTAAGAAAATCACCTGCTTCTGTCTGGACACAGCCCACACACAGATCAAGCGACTTGCATGGCGCATACGTATTCCGTGCCCTTTTGTACCAATATTTATGTATTCAAATAAAAAATATCCTACTCGATTCGGTTTCAAATATAGCACATTCAGGTACCTTCACAAGTTAAAGAATAAAAATCAAGATTCCTTCTTCGTCGTATAATTCCATTCAGTAAAAGATAATCATTTGGTTGTTCATAAAACAATAATTTAATGAATATTCATTTCACCTATATTATCTGATTTGTAGTAGTCGAAGAAAAAAATCAATCCTTTCCATTACTATGTTAATGTATGTGCGTACATATATTTTACTACATTTAGACTTGTAGTTGGTCTGATAAAAGTACAGAACAAAAGAGGTTACTAATTCTAACAACACCATAAACATATCTGCAACTCATAAAAATACCAGCTAAGAAATAATATAGAAATTTTTACAGATGTGTTGATCAGATGCTTATCGAGCTATTCACAATCCTAAAGGTTTTTATTTCTCTCTGCTCCTCTTGCTTGATAGTCTCTAGAAAAACCGTCTGTTTGTAGTTATCCAATAAAGTATGAATTGATTTAATTAGAATAATTATGACTGGTCCCGGAAAATGCCATCAAATTTACTTAAAGGTGGCCAGACGACAATGATCTTGGAGTGCACGCTTGGCTGATTGATTAGGGTGGTAAATATTTTGGACATGAACAAATCAAAAATATGTGTTAAGAGAATAGAACAAGGGTGAATAAAACGCTAAAACTTTCTAGCTATTGATAGCAGTATAAAAGATAAAAGGAATTTCAAAAGATTGATAGTAATGACATTTAGTAACTAATCTTCGTCAATTAAGAACTATGCGATAAGTAAAATTAAGTGTTTCTAGTAACTGGACTGATAGGAAAACAGATACATCCTAACTTTGTTGGGAAAGGTATGAAAAACTTTTGAATATAGATATTTCAAAGATTTTTAAAATTATTGTATCCCCTGGTGAATTATGAATGATAACTTTTGAGGACTATTTATGGACCTATGTAGTATGTATATTTCCTATTTTATAATTGTTGTATCATTAGCTTTATTTTGACCTTTGAACTATTATTATAAGATTATTGAGTTATCATCAGTCCATTGATTACTTTCCCCCTATCCACAGCCACATTTGGCCAATTATTGTACAAATGTTATTTTCTATTTTATGGTACGATGTGGTCTGTCTGATTGGTATATAAACCCAATATGTTTGTGAATAATGATTCATATTGCAGAGGCTGTTATTGGCGTTCTGGACTTAACTGGCTGGGCTAGGCAGATAGGAGGACTGACAAGTAATCAAGACTGCTCGTACGATTTTATGTATCATTGTTCCGATCGATAATTCTCTCTTCTTTCATTAGCGGGAATCAGCACGTTCATATATCAAATAGGGTGTACGCACGCACACGTTATAACAAAAATAATATTCTTAGTTGTTTTCATCTATTACGGATGCGTAGTTTAGCGTGATTCTCTTCGAAAGACAGTATCGTTTAAACATCTGTTAGGACTATAAAGAATATGAGGTCGACCTCACTATTCCAAAACTTTCTACCCATAAATCCAACAAAAGGTAATCAACTGTCTTTAAAATATTATCTCATGAATTTACCTTTAGGAGCTACTGTTCTTAGATTAAGAACAGACAGTTTATTTTCATTTATTTCCAATTCACACTATTGCAAGTATGATTTAACTAATGAAACTGTTTAACTAAACTTTTTTATAAAGTTTAACAGCTTTTACCGGAAATGAATTTGACATATAATTAGACAAATTTAGATAGTCTGGAGTAAAAAGAAAATATAACAATAATTTCTATCAGTTTTCATATTCATTTCAACAACGTTAGTAATGTATAAAGACTAACGGAAGTCGTAGCTGGTCGGAAACAAAATACGTGACATGTTTGACATAATCAAAGGAACATTTATGCAAGTAATGAAGTGACTCAAAAACTCCTACTCCATTCCATTAAACTCCTGTTCATAAAACATTTTTAAGTGGGTAATTCAGATAAAGATCGCTTGACTTAGCGTGATTAACACAAAATAGGGTAAACTGGGGTTACTAAAATGTAAAGAAGGCTAATTTGATTTAAAATGCGTCTTTTATTTTTTTAATACAGCTGGATCAATAAAATACAAGTAAACTTAGCAGTTTGAGATCCATTATTGCCGCATATTGATTCCTTTCAAATTAACACCAGAAGATATCACCATCCTCATGTTATATGCCTGTTTTTAGGCAAAATACAAACCGCTTTAGATAACTTTTTAGTGACAGTTACTTAATTTTGAAATAGATATAAACATTCATATGTATTTCAGGGATTCAAAGTTACCATTGTGTTAAAAAGTGAGTCGTTCAGTAATGAGTAGTAAGTGAGTATCAAGATAGTCATCTAATCGTGGTATTTTTTAACAACAGGAATACAAAGGTAATTTTAATAATGATCTGACAAAATCTAGGAGGCATTAAATACATGTTTCAACCTAGTTTGTCTCACTCAAAAATCTATATGAAGTCAACCTAGACCATTCGGATTATGTGAATAAGATAGTTGTCCAATGCTTTTTGCTTTTCAGTGGTTATCCATGATAAAAATAAAGTACCTCTTTTTTTTGAAGAAAATACATCTCAATGAAACAAATAACTAAGGAACTTTTACTATTTCTCAGTATTGTGTTCTGGCATTTTTTTCACTGATACTGTAGACATTTTCATTCGAAACAAGTACTAACTAAAAATGTTAATTTTTTGAATGAAATTATTAAAGAAAATGATTAACAAGCATTATCAAGGTCCCATTTATTTTCAACTAGGTATTGCAGATGGAATCAACGTGTGATACTTAAATGATTTCAAATCTTGACAGCAACTGACCTAACAGATCTTTCCTAAGATAACCAGTTATTAAAAAGCAACACTAAAAATGTCTTCAGAAGTTATTTCTCGATAGACGATCAATTTAGCAATTCAAGATATTATTTTTTCTAAAGGTGAAACTTTTGGATAAATTGCTAAACGAGCTAAAAAAATACCAGCATGGTTCATTAACGAATATCCATAATGTGATAAGTTTGACAATTGTAGTTCAAAATTACCGAAAATGATGAAGAATCTGCTTTCATTATTAAAAAGGAATTTTTGGTGAGACAATAATTTACTGACAAACCAATCAGATTTAAGATATCAGGTCTTGAATTTTGGCACGAAATTCATTCACTCATATGGTTAAATAGCATTTTGGCATTATAGCTTATGTCAGTTCGTGATGAAAACCTGAAATCTAACTCCTAACCATGACGTTCAACCGTAAATCCTGATCTTAATTCCTCACCCTAATCTATAACCTTCATTGAACCCCAGTGAGTAGGTAGACCTTCTAAGACCATTTTAGCTTTGCTCAAACATCGTTCATAAATTGTAGTTTCAACGAATTTTCTTCTGCATTTAACTTAAGTAAAAAGTTGGATATCTATGTCAACGTTCTTCTTCCTCTTGGCATATTTTGTTTTCCACATTTCTCCTTTTATTGAAACATTTCTTTGTATGTTGATAGAACGTAAAATACATTGTAATTAACACTAGTTTTCGTAGATTTTATTCAGATTATGTTCATTAAATTTTTTGCTTATTTTAGTTGTTCCCTGTAACAAAAGAAATCTCTTATCTATTTGCTTATTATCTGAGTTTTTTCTTACTTTCTGTTTTGTATGTTAAGTCAATATAGTGATAGATTTTGTTTTGTTAGTCTTCGTTTATTAATTGCATTTGTTAGAGAAAGAAACAGTATAATGATGAAATTTTTGAAGAGAACTCTTTTTGATGAGAATCAGCTAACGTTGATCAGTTGTTTCTGTTCAATGTGTGATGAGTGAACATGGAGTTATATTCATTCTGTGCTCGATGGAACCTATAACTGTTCGACAGTTCGCCAGTTAAACTCTCAATGAAGTCTATTTTCCAATCAGCCTTTTCGAGTCATGAACTGATTTATGGTAAAATGTGGTGGAAGGGTGGACTAAGTGACCTCAACACAAATTGGCAGTAATTTGCTTATAACAGAACATGATCATAATGTGTCTGATCATTCATTGGTGCACAGATGTGAATACTTAAAAAGGAACCAAAATAGAACAAAACAGTTATCCAGTGTTCTTCACTCTTCACTTATACTTCAGCCATGATGAAAATCATTTTCTAATCTAAATTCGCATAAACTATAAAATGGTCAGTGATTTAAACTTTCTGGAAATCAATCAATTTCCCACTATACTTCTTAGATCACCTGAAATCATAATGGTAAACTGACGATATTTTACCTAGACTATAGTGTCAAGCTTACAAATAATATTATTTTTAAAATGATATTCACATGTTCATCCTGTTTTTAAGCTAAGATTAACTATGTTGTCAAATGCAACAATTAAAATAATACTGACAATTGAAATTTCACATCGCAATTTTAGTTCGTTTGAGTTTGAAACAGTTTTGATTGTGATAAATATCGCTAATGCTTAAAGTATTTTAAACAATCATTGGTTCGTATCATTAACAAATTATACACATATTCTGAAATATTATCTAGATTGTAAAGTTTGGTTTAATTAGCATTAAGAAGGAATCAAATAACAGCCAATATTCATTGACCGATTATCAATTGAGTGTGAAAGCATCCAGACGACAATAGTTTTTTGACGCTGACATCACTGGAAACATCTGCTTCGTTGAAATATGATCCAACCATCAATTCTGTTTATAATCAAAATTATTATTCATGGAATTAGTCTCAACATAAAGAAAGACAATGATGAACTAACACAGAAGCAGTAATTCAAATGAAAAGATGAAAATTTGTTGATCATAGCTCAATAACCGAATACAGATTCATGATTTTGGTTTTAAATCACAATTTTTGTAATGTCAACATAACCGTAATTCTTCAAAAAGTCAACTAAAGTCAATAAGTTCACATACTTAAGAATTATTAGGTCCTCGAAGATGAAGAATAAGTTCTATATTTAAATTTTAATCATGACAATGATAGTCAAAGTCGAAAGTCATTTGCCTGCAATCTACCGTGAAAAATGGTTTTACTTCATAGATAGAAGGTGTATACATATTATTTGGATGCCAGTCACAAAGATATGTATTAAATGTCTTGTAGCACAAACCTCAATCTCTGTTGTTCAATGTAACAGTATTTCCAATATATGTTCTAGATACTGAACCTTTTAATAATCTAGCAAATTTTAATAGGAACCCGCGGTTTATGGAATTAATCATCATGGAAATTTGATAATAACTCATTAGAGATACTATACGAGAATCAAGGTATAACCTAGAGGCCTAGTAATCCAATGTTCTATCTTATATCAGATATTAGGTGCTCATTCCTGAAATGTAGAGTAGGGCGAAGAAACTGTTTAATTTACTTTGATGTTCAGTAAATCCGAACACTATATCAGGTTTGAGAATAATTTACTAAAATTTTATTTTCAATTTATTGGTTATCTAGGTATTTTAATTTAATCGATTTTCGGTATTACTATCTTTGAAAATTATAAAGTAAGAACACTTTTTATTTATTGTAACAAACTTTTCTAGCGGCATGTCTTGTGATCGCTTGTTTCTTGTACCGAAAATTACTTTCAAACACAAAGACCGCCTTTACACTGAAGTTCAAAATTCACTTGACATATACTTGTTACATTTTAATGCTTGCGGATGTTTAGCAAACTGATAGAATTTACCAATATATCATCAGGTTGTTGAGTATAGAATGCACTCAATAAATTTACTGTGTTAGACAATTGTGGTATGTAGTTATCGCTATGATTATGTATCGATCAGTATCCAGTCGACATGGTTAACACGGGCGACTGATCATGGAGACCAAACTACTAGTAAATTTCCCTTAAAATGCTGGCAATTTGACAGATAAATAAGATAATACTTACTTTAAATAAAGCTCCAAGTTATGTACAAAACGTCTGAGACTATCAAACATCATCAACAGTTATTTCAAACTATTTTTATATCTCTACCACAAACGTCATTTATCTTCCAAAGAAAGTAATACCCGACAATCATGTGTACATTTGACCTACTGTATTAGAAACCTATAATCTAAAGAGTGATCTAACAAATATATGCTAATAGTGTTTGATTTTCTAATAATATTACAAACGTTTCGATATCTAGCAGCCGTATTTATTTCAGTTATCATCTACCATTTCATAAATTTACGGTAATCCATTTGGCATCTACGACTGTAGTTCCACATCACGAACTTATTTTGATTAGACAACAATTTAGAACCAGAAAGGACTGAACAACCGCTTCATTTTAGTATTTGACTTCTTACGAGTCTGCATCTATAACATACTAACATGGATTAAATACAGGACCTATTAGTCTAGTGGCGAACATTTAATCTTCAAACTACTGAGATAATATCCAATTGTTTACATTTCTAACCTCGGCCGATTCGTTATGATGAAATTATTGATGTCCCTCTCACACCCAAATCTACTGAATTCCAGCGGTCACAATTTTTTACTGGGACTTAGTAGACTACCCCTCAAAGTAGACTGCTAGCGAGCACATGATAAATGTTATTATTGGTTGTTTTAGCTATTGTAACAAAAACTTACCTCTCCGTAATATGACTTTTAAATCATATGATTTTATAGACAAAATGTTTCTAAATCACCTTTATAAAAGGCTATGTAAATTCTAAATTTCAAAACTATCATGCGACTTTCACTTTTACTCAACAATTTTCTATTAAAAATTGTTAAGTATCTATTCAATTGGCAAAGTTTATTACTAATTACTAGTTTAAAAACAGACTGACTTTTCAGTAATTAAAATAGAAACTACGTCATAAGGAATCGATTTAAACACACTTATGGTCTTTTAACAGTAAAACAAAATTAAATTGCGTCTTCTAAATTTCAGTTTGTCTGGAAATTCAAATAACGGGTAACCGTAATTAATACAAAGATACAGAGATGGTAAATATTTGATTACTTACAGAACGGGACAAGTTTAAGGAGATGTATATTACGAAAGTCTTTTATTCATAGAGTGAAATTTTATTTTAATAATAGTTAAACTAAATACTGAGTATTTTGAGTAGAACAAATCGTCATTGTCGTTAATTGATACTGTAAAAATTTGAACCGTTTTTGTGGTTATGTTTTTATGGAGAACAATTGGTACGGCTAGATAAACATGTAGTTATAATTATACGTTAGAAACAGTGTAATTAAATCACTTCTAAATAAAGTTTTTATGAATGGTTCTGTGGAAGTTCAAAGTGAGGAGAATGTGGAAAATACCTGAAACTAACCCCATTCACTTATTGCCACAGACTTTTATTAGGTTTTCAATCCAAATAATAATGCTCTCTAATGCTCTTTTCGTCCATTTGACATGCTCCCAATCTTGTTCACTTTCGATCCTGTCTTAAGTAATACTACGCTCAAGGACAATCCATATTCATTTTATAAAAGGGCTGTACCTCTATTCCCTAATCTAGCAATCATGTGATCCATCTCTTAGACCATCTTAAAATTAGTGGAATTAATACAGCAGTCACTAACACAGAGATGAACCTTACGAAATTCTAGTTGGGATATGTGACCTACAGACTTAGCCCTATCAATAATACTACAAAAGTTAACTGACAATATGAGATAACGTTTAAGCTTTGTTGCAAATTGTCAAAAATATGTACTGAATCAGTGATCTGTATGTATCTTTCTCTCACTGATGTATGAAGTTTCGAGAAATGGTTGATTGTGAGGTGATCGATGAGCACTTTTCAGTTTGCCCAGACATATGAAAAACATCTTAATCTTCCCTAGTTTTCGATTTCTCTCTACTCTACGTCAGTTCCTGGTCAAAACTAACCTCTGGCTACAGGCAGAAATGATGGTGGCTATCAGTGAAATCCAGGAAGTGAGTTTCGTTCAAGTTGGGACTCGTCATCTGGATGTAAATATGCCAATAAGAGGCGTATCAATCACAGTCCTAAACACAAGTGGGAAGATCCAAACAACCAATACAAAAATGAATTAACCTCTAGATGATTTTTGATTATTCCCGATAATTTATGCTTGAGAGTTTACTTACAGTAGTTTATTGGACTATTTCAAGTTATTTTAAGGAATTTAAATAAAACGAACTGAAAACAAAGTTATGAAGAAAATATTTGAGTTGAAATAACAAAATATTAGCTACAAGCAAATCAACACAAGAGATGAATGGTGTGTGAAAAATTTTTTTGTAGTCATCCGTTTATTCCGTTACCAATAATTACTTTTATGATCCTCGTTTTTATAATATCGAGTAGATCACTGTTTCTCTGTTGTTTTTATACTACATTTGAGAGCTCAAGAGGATTGCTGCTAAATATGGAATACAAGCCTACGTCGCTCAGCATTGAAATAATTTTCAAACTTAAGTTTAATAGTTCAAACAGTTTGTGAAAAATGAAAAATCAATCAATTTCAATCTTTGATCTTCACTACCTGTCCCATTTATTGAAGTTTTTTATCATATTACAAAATAAGTGTTTAACTTTTGTAAACTTTAATAATTAGCCAATATCTAATATCGTGTGTACTATGAACAACATCAAAGCTTGCAGTTTCATACTATCGAACATGTAGGATAATTATATGAACTAGAAATTCATTTATTGTAGAGGGCTGATTGTCGCTTCTCGTAAAAGTTATAATTAGTGGGCATTGCTAACACGTCAAGAATCTACTAAAAAGATATTTTAAAAGCAATACATTTAGTTAAATTTTAACGGACAATAATAGTCCTAATTTAATACGTTCACTAAAATTAAATTCTAGATTATTCAACTACATAGTCACTGGTAAATAAATATACTTATGAATTTAACATGACCTGGTGAATAGTTCAATGCAGAACGTGATCAAGAGTTTGTTTTTTAGTAACAGGTCATTTGGAATAATAGGAAAAAAGTATACAAGTTTCGTTACAGATATATAACAAGACAAAACAATAGAAGTAACTTGAATGACTCTTAGAATGTTGACGAAAAGTAATGAATTTGTCGTGAAAAAGAATTTTTTAAAAACAACTTGAACTAACATGAGTAATGGATTCCTTATAAGAACATTTTTTCGAGACTTAAAATCAGTGCAATTGTAACCTCGAGTCCTAACCTTAATCATCAATCTTAACCTCAAATAATAATTCAAACTCCTTACCCTAATTATCAATCGAAACTCTTATCTAAAAGTCGATTGTTAACTGTTCGACTAAACGGGACAATAAAAACATTGAAAGATAGAGACATACGCTGTTGCTTATTCATCGTCTTTGTCTGTGTGCCCACTGATTGCAGCTCAGGCAAAGCAAGGGAACTTTCCAACCCCATTAAAAAAGCTAAATGTACAGATACAGTAGTAGTGGCGAGTAATTTTTATGGCCAAGTAGGTAGTCTAGAACAAGATGGAAGGCACCCAAGTTAATTTTACAGTGTCGTGGCCCAGCTACTGAACGCTGAAACTATGCTAAGATAATTATTTATTTCTACCAAGCACCAACTTTCAGCACACAGAAAAACATGATCTGATGTCATGCATGAAGATTTGGGGAGGGGAATATTAACTAATTATACAAACTGACGTACTGGATTTGCAAAATATGAAAACAATATATTGAATACACCATTTGCATATCTTCCTTGAATCGCCTTTTGCAAACTCTATCGTTCATCGATTCCTGTTGTTAATTTGTCAGTTTTTGTTTCTCTTTTTCTCCTCATTTTCCCCTTCTATCAGTAAGGTTCTTAATTCCAATTCCTGATACACACTACTTATATATCACTGTTTAAATAGCATACACTACGATATGACTACCCCAACAATCAATTAAACGATGGATACAAATAGATCACATTAAGAACAATGATTGTCGTAAATGCTTGGTAGAAGGATTCCGCTCATTTCGCAGCATATTTTTCTACTCTGATCGTGTTGTAATGCAAGTAAATGTGTTAGTTCTAAACTGAGGTATTTGGATCTTGTATAGGCTTAAGTGGAATATTAAATAATCATCCTCACTCACAGATAAATTTGAGACAATATAATTGGATTGAACACGGATATAAATATTAATTGGACTGAATTAACTAAATGAATAGAACTCATAGGCTATACATTTACGAGTTAGACGAAGCTTTACTGTCACAAAATGTACACTAGAACAGACTCATACAGGTAAATCTACATATACGTACAAAAACGTGTAAAAGCACATCTAAAAAGATCTGACGACGTATTTGTCTGCGGTTTTCTGGAAGCAGAAGAACCACAGAAAGAAAGAAAGATCCTTTAGAGTTCACCTTAATTATGGAGAACTCAGGAGTACATTTTAGAAACAACTAGAGAAGCAGTCAATCCTGTATGAAAGTGATATTCAACCCTAGGTAGTTTGTCATAGTGTCCAAGAAGGTGTAGAAACAGAAACGATATCTATCACACATGTTGACTATAACACAATAACCCAGTTAGAAACAATCTTATGACCTGTTTCAATTTTGTGTTTGGCAAAGTGTCAACGGTGTATCGATCAGACATTCACCCTTCATTAGGTTATGGAACATAGACATAATTCTCATTTTGATATATTTTCACACACGCATTCACGGATGTGTTTCTTTCTCGTCAAATGCAAAATGTTGCTCCAGGATTGACCTGCGTCAGTACCTAAATTACTGATAGGGAGTGAAGTAGCTGACCGTACCAACCGGTTCACTGATTTTGTGAGTCTCATCAGTTCTATTGAGCTGGTATCGGATGTGATCTCTGCACCTATTCAGAAAGCTCGATTAGCTTTTCCAACATGCGTCACTTCCAGCGTAGGCGAGATATCCGTCTGACAACCAAAGAACTAGTTAACTAGGCAGCCGTCTCTCCGTTTTACGTTATAGTTTTGAAACATGACCATTAAGAATAAAGGATATTCGTAGACTACTAGCATCAGATTATAGGCATGTGCAAAGCATTGCTCGTGTAGTTTTGGACCATGGATTGAGCAATGTCTTTGCTATGCATAGGGCAACAGGAGTATATTAAAAGTAGATTGATGATGTAGTGAATCTTCAGCAACTGAGGTGGTTGGGACATGTATTACGTATGCTTAACTACCGCCTACCTGAATAGGCTTGTTATGTAGTATAGGATTAGGCTGGAAGAAAGCTAGGGGTGGCCAAATCAAAGTGTGGCGCCAGTCTATGAAGTCAATGACAATTTAAGTAACCCATGTTGATAGGTGTAGGCTGTCTTGTTCGGGTCCACGTGATTATCGTAACCAACGGTTACAGACTTTGGGTAACAGCTTAAAATAGTTCCCAATGGTAGAGGTGCACTCACGTCATGTCAGCTTTTTGGGGCTTGGCCTTAATATCTCCTTATAACACTTTTTTTCTTTTCCTAAACCTATTCTTTTCTACTACCACTGATGCACTGATTATTACTGGCTGAATGAGTGATGACTTTTAGGATGAAGTATCACATGAAAATCTATCATCAAACATAATATGTAAAGCTTGTAACTTAAAACTGTCACGTAGCTAAACATTAAAAGGATGGTTAACTAGCATATTTAAATTCCTAAACATAGTAATGTAATGCGATTGATGTATTAGACCTGATCCCTCTGTTCGGAAGAGATATATTCAGTTCAGTATTCCATTATGATCTTAAGCTCTCCTTGATTTTTTTAATTTTGTAAGTTGTTTCGATGAGTATTGTTCTCTTCTCTATATTCTTTGCATAAACAGTTATCTTTTAAATCACTTTTCTGTGCGTTATTTTCATTTTATCTTTGTTTTACTATCCAACTATCACACAAATTATTTTCGATATTTGAAAACAATTTTGGTCGGTTTTTGGCAACCTTGTTAATGACGTAACAATTTCCTGTTTTATTAGAGGTTTTCATGTGTAAAATAAATGTAAATACATAAACAATTCATTGTCATCGAAGAAAAAATAAAACATTATAATGGGAAAACTTTTTATACAATCGATCAAAAATGACGTTGGTAGATACAATATCCTGGATTCATTTGGTTTTGTTGATTCATTTACGCAAACTGTAATCAAATGATATTTACACTTCACAAATAATCCTTTGACAGAAAATACATTTGTAGTGTGACAATATTCGGAATCACAAACTTAGTCAGTTTTCTTGAACATTGTCTAAAAGAACTGCTTCTACAGTGATTTATCAATATACCATTCTGATTTAATAATGATTTCTTTAGACAAAATAATAGAGCTGAGATGTAAATAAATAATATATTCGGTTATTTAGTCTCTGAAGAAGTGGCCTACACTGAGTCCCAAAACGTCAGAAAATTTAATTTTTCTACTCATAGGGATATTAAAAATATATTATTTATTTATAACAATCTACCCAATGCTCAATTTATTAGAAATTATCAAGAGCTGAGATGTGTTCACGACTGAGTCCCTTCATAATTGAACATTTCATAGTCCGACAAGGTAGTATAGTACTTTGACCAATAATCGAAAGCTTCTGTCTATTCGGAAGATATATAGATGGAAAGTTCATTATTTGTAATGGAAATATGGACTTAACTGTCATTCTAATAAAATTCAATAATTATCAACAGTCAATTAATTTCAAACTGGAAACGTATGTGAACCCTAAATCTCCTTTCCTTTGATACTTTACTGAAAAAAAGGGCAAATGTGTCCTTACAACTATCTCTGTACAGAAAACCATTTTCTAATGGTCATTAACTTAGTTTTAAAACTTGGTTTCCCTGAATAGAAAGATTAAGTTAATTTACCTTCGAAACCCAAGAGAATATACTCCAATGGTACAACAGACGATTAACTACTTAGACTTAGACAAGTAATCGTCAAAAGTGGAGATTCGTCTGGGTTTATTAATAGAAATTCGAAACAAAAAACACAACCTAAATGACACCAGATAGCTCAAAAGAAAACTTTTGATAAACATCAAATTAAAAAGAAATATTGCTCCAAAAATCCGGAAAAACCGGATTTTAAGATAACTAAGAAAAAACTTCTGTTCTTCAGAGCTTCATATTATCTTCTTCAGCCTTCTGCCATTCTTGAATATGTTGAGAAAAAACTTCCACTTTGTATCATATCATTTGTATCTATATGTTTAATTGCTTTTGTGAGGTAGGCTACATGCTCTGCACAAAGTGAACGCTTTCTAAATACAGATTAAAACATTACACTTGTGAACTTTTGAAAATAGAATGATAAGCAATCATTAGCTCAATACAAGAGCATTTATTCAATCGTAGTCGTGTTAACTCATTAGAATATTAAACACAATCAAACAAGGAAGCATGAATTAAAAACTTGTACACAACGGAAGGTTTAATAAATTAGCTGTGGAACTACTCAAACAGATCAATAGTACAGGCGAAAGATGTTATGAACATGAATTAATATAACTCGTAGGAATTTTACTGTATTTTCACAAATCCTGTATACAGTACAAACTGAAAATAATATTTACAAAAGATGTGTAGGTTGATTTGCTTAATTTTTGAATATTATAAGAAAACGCAGTTATTTATTATTTGGTTCATTTCATATCATTTTAAGTAATGTGCGTAAATGCTAAACAGCGTTAATGTTTTCTAGTGATTCTTTCCATTAAACGACCATTTGCAATTTAGTGGATAAAGATAAACTTTTAGTATTGTTTACAGAATAGGCTAATGTATAGATGCCTGATGATTTATTAAGCAGTTAAAGAATACGACTACAATGAATTAATCTAAAATTGGATTCCAAATTATAGGAGCTCAATGGATTCATCATTTTCTGCCTAGAAGTTTCGGATTAAAGATTCAGCTCTGTTAACACTATCTCATAATTGGCTAGAAACAGAGTCCCAATTCACATATAATAAGAGTGAACTATAAACCGTTTAGTGATATTATAGGCAAATGCTCTGACCAATTAAAAGAACAAAATAAATGTTATTTTAGGTTACGGTTACTAAACATAATTATTTGGAAAACGTTGCAAAATATGGATACGGAGTCGTGGTCAGGGCAAGTAAGTAATAATAAACTAGGATAAGCAGCTGTCCAGAGCTATTTTCTTTTACACTAATTCCTTGGACGATGGTATTCCGAGACAGGAAATATCGCTAAATTGAATTAACAATCATGATCTTCTCGACTGAACTACTTGGTACATAATAATTTATTTTGATGGATTAGATACTACAAATACTTAATTGTCATACTTTCTACTTTAGTTTTTAGATTTAACTTTTTTATAGTACTGTCAAACTTCATGAGGATCATTTTGTATGTCTAGTTTTAAGGGTTCCAGCTATCAGAAGCAATAAATAAATTAATTAATGTAATTTCTTGAGGAATGACTTGATTAAACTATTTCCCTATGAAATCGACCGATTTCTATGCAATTTATGTCACAACAAAGATGAACCTTAATTAAATTAATTTTATTAGGTTAAAAACAGGTCTAACATTTATTGGATAGTTGTGACTTATTTCAGGGAATTAATTGTAAAACATAACAGTATTTTCTTGTTTGTTTCACTTGACGGAAAAATAAATAACATTGAGAATTCATTAATTAATATTTATTAAACTAATAGATTGTCATATGATACTCTAATTAATTGAAGATCTACTTTCTTCTTATTTTAGTACTGACCCACTTTTGATCTTTTTTCATTTAAATACTATTTTTCGCATACGTTTGAGTGTTTAGTCTTAGACACCTGAATATTTCAATTAACATACAAAACTTCTGAATGACTTCTGTGTATGACGTAGAACAATTTAATGAATTTTCGATTCCTTTTTTATATCAATCGCTAATTTTTATTCTCAGAATTTGATCGGGTTCACCGTGCGTCATCTAGTAACAATACGACCAGGTATTTTGGAATTTTATTTTAAATCGGTAATTTCTATCATTCGATATAACCATCAGCAATTACACTGCATCATTATCACGCAATCGTATAAATTATTTGAAAATTGAATTATGTACAAATAAATTTCATTTTGGCGGTTCTGAGGTAACGCGCTCATTGTAAGACATCAGGAGCCTGGTTTCGTTTCTTGATAAAGTCACAAGCGCACACTGTACAGAACAGAACATTTGCATCCCCCTGAGCAAAAAGCTGGCTCAATCGTTTTAAATAATCTCTAATTTCCTATATGATCATATGAAAGACTGAAAAAGATTGAAAAACGTTTGGCTCATTTTCAGTGACATTAAAAAATATATAAGACTCTGAAAGGGAATATCAAAGTCATGTCCCTGTGCGTAGCATATTGTTTATACATGTAACTTTTCACTGTTTACAGCATAACTAAAAAACTGATTTATTCACACCACATGACATAGTCATATACTTGCACAAAACAAAATTGGTTAGTTGAAATTAAGCCCTTATAAAAAACTAACTCCTTGTTATTCAGTCAGCCATTCATCATTATTTTCAGTTAATAAATAACAGAAAAGAAAGTTACTGATCCATCACAAAACTTATTATTCTTGACCTCTAACATGAAATCAAAAATCAAATAACAATATTATTTAACATTAGACCAAAGTTATAAGCAAATTATAAAAGTCAAGTCGTATACTTATTCAGTTATTGCTTATGAACATGGCTAATCTATAGGAAAGTTTGTAAAATCACCATTTAGTATGTCATTAATAAGTTTGTGGATCAATCAGTCTTTGTAGTACAGATTTAAACATTCATCATATTACGTTTAAATGGTCTTCTATGTGTGGTATGTAGAGGTTTAAAGCTCTATTCAATGTAAGCTGCTCCAGCTGGCTATAACTTTTATGCTTTCCATAGAATTTGATGCTTGATGTCAAAAAATATTTATGAGACTAGTTAGTTTGTTTGTGAGGTACACTAGTTACTTGGTCTATTGAATAAATAGAAAATACTTATATTCATTTTTAGTTACACTTACTCTCTTGTGGTGTATAAGTTTAAACTTGCAGTAGAATAATTACTATGGTTCTAAAAGAGGAATAAAAGCAATATCTGATGTAAACAGCTCCTAGACTGGTGCATTGTTTTAGTAATCAGAGTTTACTTGGATTACGATTTCGGCCAACCGAATTATTCGCAAAAGCACTTGTGTGAGAAAGACGAGACTTTGCTTTCTTGAGTTTAGGAAAGGCTAAGATGATAGACACTGATACAAAATAACTAAGGAATATTACTCACATTAATGTTAGGAAAAATCAAAATAATTACTAATATTTTATTTAGCTGTTCTTTTAAACAGACAGTTTTGTTAATCTGTTAATTTTAGGTATTAGCAACTCATTTATATACTTACTTACTCCTGTTACTCCCCGTGGGGGAGAATAGGTGGTCCACAAGGATCCTCTATCCAACTCTGTCTCGGGCAATCCTTTCCAGTTGTTTCCAGTTGCTATTCATTCTTTTCATGTCTGTTCCCAATTCATGACTCAGTGTGTTGTTTGGCCTTCCTCTTTACCGTTTCCCTTTAGGATTCAACGTTAACTCATGTATGCAATATGATAAGTTATAAATTTCTTTTGTTGATCTTAATAGATTTGAAGTATGATTCAAATTATTCACCAATTTTATATTACTTTTGAATGACATGTCAATCCCTTTTATATTCTGAACTTATGTAGAGTGAAAAGAATTACAACGTTCAATAAGTGTTCATTAAAACCCGATCATCTCAATGGATATAAAAATACCCTTCTCTGATAAAATTCGCTACTCAGAAATTACGTAATACAATAGAAAGGCTGTACCTTGGAATTATATGATTATATGAACTGAATATATTTAATTGTATAAGGGTATGGCGAAAATCTACGGGAAACAAGTTGTTTTTAACAACATTTTCATCTAGAGACTTCTTCAGGTCAAAACAGATTCTGTAGAGTGAGTGATATATAGTATATCGATGGTGTGATCAATTTAATGATTTAAAGGATTTCACTTCATAGCATTTTACTATGGTGAATATTCTGATTATTTAATAAATTAAGTGTGCTTATAAGCAAACTTAAGATGTGTAACATGTCTTTTATTATTTAATTATTATTGGGGAGACCCAGAAAATTCCTCGAAAAAAGCCCAAAGGGGGCTTGAAAACTCCGAGAAATATTTTACCCAATCAATAGAAGGGTCACGGAAGCATCTAGAAAGTAAAGACTCACGTGTCACATTTCTGATTGAATGACTACCTATCCTGCCACTATGTTTAGTAGGGTTACAGAACTATACAGAAGCCAGAGGCCATCTGAAATGTTATAAATACCCTGGATTTTCTGTAAATAAACTAACCTTGGAGTAAAGCGTTCTTTTCATATTTCACGCCTTTTCTCTCGTGCTCGAGTTGTCGTGTGGATTTAGACTGGGGGTCACTAGAAGAGTTTGGGTAACTGAACCAAGCGTTCAGTCAGAAGATTTATCACTTATAACTTTGGTCAAAAATTAAGTAATGTTATTTGATTTTTGATTTCATGTTAGAGGTCAAGAATAATAAGTTTTGTGATGGATCAGTAACTTTCTTTTCTGTTATTTATTAACTGAAAATAATGATGAATGGCTGACTGAATAACAAAGAGTTAGTTTTATAAGAGCTTTATTTTAAATAATTAATTTTGGTGATTATTTGATTAAACGAAAGTTAGCTTCATGTAACTTAGATAAATGTAGCCACTTGAAGAGCTTTTGGATATTTTAATTGCTGGGCAGTCAATAGTAAACAACTTTTCTATTATACGTTCTCGATAAATGATCACTAGTGATCAGTACTTGTTATGTTTTTTATTGTTCCTTATTAATTGATAGAATATCTAATAACACCAAAATTTTCAATATATTTCCTACAATACTCTATACATAAATGCTCTCGCTATAGTACATAACAGGTGATTAAAACAGATATCAATGACTTATCTATTATTTATGTGAGACGTCTCTTATAAATGCTACATTAGTAACGTAATTTCATTCTGATGCTCGTTCTGTTAGTGGCATCAAACTTCCTCAAAGCTTGCTGATAACTATTTCATCATATCGACAGTGAATTATTGAACACCTTTTAAAAAACATATTGTTTTGTAAACATGTCTGTCTCTGTACTGTAGAAAAACTGAAAAAACTAGAACGTTTGGCACTTCATAAACTAATAGAATAAAAATAACCAACAAAGCTTAAGTAAAGTGGTTGATGTCATCTGAGTTATTCGTTAAAGTAATGTATTCTAACAAGATAAGCTATTTTTAGCTTATCAGTTATTAAGGTTTAGCGAAAATTCGAATTCGCTCAAATCAGTCTTCGCCTAGTTAATATTGTGAGCACTCATATTTCCAGTCGTCTACAGTGGAATTCTCTAGCATATATTTATGGTATTTATCGTTCGACTCCTGGAAGGCCTCTCCATTGTTTAGTTGGAGACAGATGTGGTTTATAAAGTCAAAATCAAAGTTTTTGTCAGATTTTCTGACTATTTGTGCACAATTTTGTTTTCAGTTCAATTACTATTTTCTAATATTTGATTAAATATGTGAAGTAGGTCGCTAAAATTACATTCCAATCAGTTAATTACATAGTTTTCCATACTCGCTTTACACAGTCTCTGAGACTGTTATTTGTTCGAGTGAGGGAAAAATACGAGAAACTTAACAAAATCAACGTAATTATTTGAAGTAGAAATGGGAAATACTAACAATCCCCTAGATGTACAAAAGTCCCACGCCGTTTCACAATAAATATACAGTTTGTTTCAAAGCGTTTTTTTATTTAGACGGAGTATTTATAAATTTAAACTGGTCAGTAGAATTGCATCTTTATGTTTTAAAAAAGTTACTGTTGAAACTAATCACACAATTGTGATATAGTTTTGCTACTTCATGTGTGATTGGGTAATGTGTGATTGATAATATGTTTAGGAAAAGCACAAAACCTTTCACTTGAAACCAAGAAGTTCATTCTGTAATTATTTTAAATGCAAGCCTTATGATTAAGATCTTGCCCCTATCCTCCCCGTCGTCTATAAGTCTCAACTATTTTCTGTGCAGTCCGTTTTTCATCGTAGAAAACAATTATTCTGATGTCTTAGATGTTGCTAGCCGAAATATGATATGGGACAAGATGTAGAAACTATTGTTAACGTTATCTCAGGACAGTTTATTGGTTATATTAAATCATTTGTTTAAACGAATTAGATGATGATCAATCCTTGGTGTTATATTTCGTTGATTATAATAAATAAATTTAATCACGAGAATCATTTAATAGTCAAACAGATATTCAGAATACGATTACCTTTAACAATCTGAATACTTTTGCAGCTTAATAATTTGATTTTTGTTGGTAATTACGCTGCACACAATATCCATTTAAGTGTTTCCAGGCAAAGCGGAAAGTTTTGAAAAATGGACGAAATCTTATTATTTTCATACCATTCTTCATTTGGAGTATTGTTCATCAGAAAATAGAGGTGTGTCTCCTTGCTATTTGTGCAATATTGCTGTATAAGTTCTAATAATTAATTGTACACTGGTCACTAATTGCAACATCAACCGCTTGAATGGCAATTGTAGTATTCCTGATAAGCCTATTATAAATAGTACATGATATGTAACTAAATCCAACGCCCTACCACGGACTTGTTGACATAACGCTTCTGCAAAACTTAAGGGACTGATCGTGATAATGAGGTTCAAACATGAGTCACACAGTATCGTATTTAAAGATGTTGCTATCAAGCTATTCGGATTGTAACTGACGTTCTGTAAAACAAAAACTTTTTAAAAATTCCAATTTCATGACTATTTATTGCTTACTGTTGACCAAATATCTTTGATCATACTACAATTTCTCGTTATTTACACTAATATCTAATCAGTATTTTGGAACAGACTACAACGATATAACTCCGCCTGTAGCTCTTCTAGAGTTATTCCCAGTCCAAAGCCCGAGTAAAGGAGGAGGGTTGGGCATGGGGTTAGCGACCCTATCCCGCAGAAGACTAACCCGCTAAAAAACTCTGAACAGAATAAACAATTTAAACCATTTACACTCTGACCTCTTAGTTCAAGGAAGAATTATGACGCCTCATGATGAAAGCCGAGATTCTTCGAAAGCCACGAGGTCAATGCCCATTCTAACAATCACAGCAACAATTAATATAGGTATACGTAATGTTCGGACAATGTGGAAGATCGAGAGGAATAATCAAATAGCTACCGAATTGGGCAAATACAACTTGGCGGTGCTCGGAATCAGTGAAACCCAATGGACCCATTGGACAGCAAAGGTTGGATACGGGAGAGATGATGCTGCACTCCAGTCAAGAACATGAAAATGCCCCACACATTCAGGGAGTTGCTCTAATGCTGTCCAAAGAAGCACTTGAACACTTATAGGATGGGATCTAGGATCATTAAAGCATCCTTCAAAACAAAAAAAGGAGGGATTCACAATGAATATTATCAATTTTACGCAACAACCAATGAGAGCAATGACGATGATAAAGATCAGTGTTACGAGAGACTGCAATCAATCATAGCTAAGTGCCCAAGAAAGGATCTCACAATCCTGATGAGTGATCTAAACTCCAAACTCAGAATGGACAACACAGGATATGGAGATATCACGAGACGACATGAACTGACTAGGAGAAAGGAAAGAGATTGGGGAGAGATCTTCAAATCTATGTGCATTCAACAAATTGGTTATAGGCGGCACAATATTTCCACACAAACGCATACACGAAGCTACATGGATCTCACTGGACCACACCACAGAGAACCAGATCGATCATATTTCTATTAACAAAAAATTCCAAAGGACACTGGAAGGTGTGAGAACCAGTAGAGGTGCTGACACAGCAACAACTGTCAACTAATTTCAAAGTGAGAATCCTCATAACGAACGTTAATGCAGTTCTAATGTACGGAGCTGAAACGTGGAGAACTACTACAACCATCGCTAAGAAGGTAAAAGTATTTATAAATAGTTGTCTGCACAAAATATTCAACATTCACTGGCCGGATACTATCAGCAACAGCGTTTTATGGGAGAGGACGAACCAGCTTCCAGCTGAAGAGGAAATTAGGAAAAGACGTTGGAAGTGGATAGGACATACATTAAGGAAATAACCGAACTGCATCACGAGGCAAGCCATTACTTAGAATTCGGAAGGGGAGCGGAAAAGAGGAAGGCCGAAGAATACATTACTCCGCGAAATAGAAGCAGATATGAAAAGGATGAATGTTAACTGGAAAGAACTGGAAAAGATTACCCAGGACAAACTTGTTTGGAGAATGCTGTTTGGTGGTCTATTTTTCTTCACGAGGGGTAACAGGCGTAAGTAAGTAAGTACAACGATATAGGTTGATATTCCTGATCAGGTAGTTTAAGTGAAAAACATTTCATGTTAAATGTTGTCGATTAGAAATGGAATTGCGTCACTGTTATGATAAGCGTTAAACGATTTACTTAGAGAAAAATCATTTTACCATGTGATATTCAATTAAATAGAAACGGACATACATTCCATCTGAGAAATTTTTTGTTTGAGAAATTAACAAACATTCATCCTCGTGATATTTCCGTTATATGTATGACGTGATAAGACCACCAATCAGAGAGCAGCGAATTATCGATTGGAACAGTGACACACAAAAACCGTACGAGCAGTCTAGAGCGCTTATCGATCCTGCTTCTGCCTAGCCCAGTCAGTTAAGTCCAAAACACCAATAACAGCCTCTGTGGTATCAATCGTTGTATTTCAAACATACTGAGTTTATATACCAAACAGACTGACCACAAAGTACCAATAAAACAGAAAATAACATTTGTACAAGAGTTAGCCAAATGTGGCTGTGAATAGGGGAAACGGTAATTAATAGACTGGGTATAACTCAGGAATGGTAAATCGTACAATAATATTCCAAGGGTCAAAATAAAGCTCACAATGTAAGGAACATGAATATGAGTAGTTTAATTATTTAGCAAATATACGATAAAAATTATATGAATAATATTGGTCCATAAATGGACCCCAAAGATACCATTCACTATTGTTATCGGGATATAACACCTTCACATTCTGTATGATTCTTTTAAGTCACAATTTCTTACTTACT
The DNA here is from genome assembly GCF_000237925.1 of Schistosoma mansoni. NCBI lineage: Eukaryota > Metazoa > Platyhelminthes > Trematoda > Strigeidida > Schistosomatidae > Schistosoma > Schistosoma mansoni. The sequence goes on along the minus strand of NC_031502.1, from coordinate 10,974,337 downwards.
TACTACTTCATGATCATTAATATATATATATATATATATATATATATATATATTACATCAGAATGTTAGTTATACTGTAGTGTATGCTATTTATGTCAACACGCATAAGTATTATGTAACACCAATCAGAAGAGGAATGTATGGCAGCAGAAGGCTATAAAGGTCGACTTGAAGAAAGCAAAAAACGGAAATAGTAAGAAAGACTCCGTATAAATTGGTTGTGCCTACTTGCGTTCTCGTTCACAACAAAACCAGAGTTTATGATTTCTTGTTAACACTTAATATTATTATCATTATCGTTGAAAACATCGTCATCGTCAATGGATTAATATTTCCACTATTCATATGCTCATCCGTTGTTTTTTCCACTTGGGAATTTTAATGATTGGTTTTATGATTATAAGTAGTATACCATTGATTTATGTATTAGTTTGACATTGATTTTCTTCCAGAAGAAGCATTCAATGTTCATTGCAAAATATAAAGTAGAAAGTAAAAGTCAGCAATAAAATTGTTATTTTCAGAAATGCTGTTTTTCATTATTATTATAGGGTTAATTATGTTTTTTTTTATTTGTTCTTAAATAGTAAAGGTTAATTGAAACTTTAGTGATATTTTGTTTTTCTACAGAAAATGATATGTTCCATTGTTTGACTTCATTCTTCTCATAGAATAATGCACTACTGGGAATGGTTTAGGGTTCTATTTGCTAAAACTATTGTAAAATTTAATGTAACACAGGAGTGAAATGAACAGCTAAACTCTAATTAACACTGTTACTTTCTTATAACTTGATAAAAACATTAAATATTAGTTTTGCCAAAATGAATTATCCAATTTTCACTTCATGAAAATACAATCCAAAGTAAAGACAGCAAAATAATCGTGGTCTGCATATATTATGTTGCTCATAGTTAACGGTAAAGATATGAAAGTCTGTCAGTAATATAAGCGATGCTCAATGTTCTAACACAGATTTATCAACAGTCGACATACAATAGAATACAAGTAAGTGGACTATAATATACACTTAAATATAATCACGGAGCTAATTTAAGTAAGTTTTTAAAACTCCGCTAAATATTTGTAAGAAAATTAAATTCGCGACAAGAAAAATGAGGTAGATATAAGTAAGGAAACAAACACAGTGCAAGCTGAATAGGATGGTAATTTTAATTAGACACAACCCGAGTTGTCACAGATACTTCACTGTTCATATAGGGTTGTGGAGATTGTTGGATCTCATTGGGAGCACGAACCAGTCTAAGTTAAATCATCATCAACATCCTGAAAACACTAAATGGCCGTTTCTTTCTAGTTTGGAAATCATGAGAAGTGTCCATCAACGACTCTGCAACCGGGAATCAAACTCAACACTTTTGGTTATGCTTAAGAAAGTCTAAAATTCAGACCACTGGGCATGGATCCGGAGGTGCACAAGTCTAGCTTCAATTAGTCGATAAGATCGCTCGACCATCTTCCATTGTCTTTAGTGGATAACTTTGTTGATTTAAATGAATAAATTTCATGATGTTTCTTAAAGTGCTTAAGATACAATATTAGCATAATGGGATCAGATAGCAAAGAACAACTTTTTCGATTGTTCCCTTAATATCTATTACTACTGCTACTAATACTACTACTTTTACTACTACTACTACTACTACTACTACTACTACTACTACTACTACTACTACTACTATATTGTATTACGCATATCATGCGTGAATGTTGTATGAAGAAAAAAGTAGAAATACAAACATTTTATCCTCTACACTATGTATCAATACAGTGCTGATTCTTATATAACCGTAGTTAGTATAACAAAAATATTTTTATTCAATTAGCCAGGGCTTGTATTTCATAAATTTCGCTCAAACACAGATCCTAGTGAACGATATATTTGATTTACCATTACCAGAACGGGATATTCTAAAATAAGTCTTATTTTCGAGCCTAATTTTTTCAGGATCGTGTTAGTTGTCGAAAGACAACTTCGAAATTTACTGATTTCTGTTATAGTGAATAAAAAACTTGGGATAGTTTGATAAGATGAATATTCCAAGTAAATATGTTCAAGCTGAAGGTAATTTTTTATCGTGCATTGGCGTCAACCAGGATGACTAATGGAAACTAGTGAGTTTCAGGAGATTTCTGTATTGTGATCTTGGACTGAATGTGGCGCAAGTTATGGTCTCTGTTACTATTGTCTTCAATAAAAACTATTTTCAAAAATAATAATTCACCATGAACCATTTGACTAGACAGTAATCTTTTGTGTATTAGGGACTTAAGAGAAAAAAAGTTTTTGAAGTTTGATTTCTAATTTGTAACCTGGGAACGCAGTGAATCAGCTACTTATCTATAGCTTTGGACGAGTATTGAGATCTGTTGAGAATTTAATAAATTCAGAAACATATACCAACGAATCATGAATCTTTAGTCGGAAAATACAGTAATTACCGTGAGGAGCGCACACATTTAGTTTAATCGTACCAGAGCCATAGGTGCAAATTACTGAGGATTTAGAATGAAGCAGCTTTCCAGTACTTACTGGTTCTCAGTTGTTCATCATATCATATCAGTCCCTGATAATAACCATCTTCAGAGGATTTCCCAAATCTAAACATGAGAAAGTTGATACTTGCACTGATCAGAAAAACGTTTATGTGCATCTGAAATAGTTTTACTAAAACTAAACGATCTTTAAATTGTTTGTTTTAGCGTCTTATCAAGTGTCTTGTATTCTAACTTACTTACTTACTTACTCCTGTTACCCCTCGTCGAGGAGCATGGGCCGCTCACCAGCATTCTCCATCCAACTCTGACCTGAGCCTTCCTTTCCAGTTCTTTCCAGTTGCTATTCATTCTTTTCATATCTGCTTTTATTTCCCGGCGTAGTGTGTTCTTTGGCCTTCCTCTTTTCCACTTCCCTTCCGGATTCCAAGTTAGGGATTGAGTTGTGATGCACATTTGTGATTTCCTTAGTGTATGTCCGATCCACTTCCAACGTCTTTTCCTAATTTCCTCTTCAGCTGGAAGCTGGTTTGTCCTCTCCCATAAAACGCTGTTGCTGATAGTATCCGGCCAATGGATGTTGAGTATTTTGCGTAGACAATTGTTTATAAATACTTGTACCTTCCTGATGATGGCCGTAGTAGTTCTCCACGTTTCAGCTCCATACAGTAGGACTGTCTTGACGTTCGTATTAAAGATTCCGACCTTGAAATTAGTTGACAGTTGTTTTGAGTTCCATATGTTCTTCAATTGTAGAAATGCTGCCCTTGCTTTGCCAATCCTCGCCTTTACATTTGCATCAGATCCTCCTTGTTTATCAACGATGCTCCTCAGGTACTTGAATGTTTCCACCTCTTCCAGAGTTTCGTCATCAAGTGTGATTGGGTTGGTGTTCTCCGTGTTGCATTTGAGAATCTTGCTTTTTACTTTGTGAATGTGGAGGCCTATCGATGCGGAGGCTGCTGCTACATTTGCTGTCTTCATCTGCATTTGTTCGTGTGTATGAGAGAGGAGGGCTAGGTCATCTGCGAAGTCCAAATCATCTAATTGATTCTGAGAAGTCCATTGTATTCCGTATTTCCCTTCAGATGTCGAATTCTTCATAATCCAGTCAATCACTAGAAGGAAGAGAAATGGGGAGAGTAGACAGCCTTGTCTGACTCCGGTCCTTACTGGAAATGCATCTGTCAGCTGTCCTCCATGCACGAATTTGCACTGTAGTCCATCGTATGAGCTTTGGATAATGTTGACAATCTTTTCAGGAACTCCATAGTGTCGAAGAAGTTTCCATAATGTTCTCCTGTCCACGCTGTCAAACGCCTTCTCATAGTCAATGAAGTTGACGTATAGTGATGAGTTCCACTCGACTGATTGTTCAACGATGATCCGTAGTGTCGCAATCTGGTCTGTGCATGACCTATCCTTACGGAA
>NC_031502.1:10960066-10970189 GCF_000237925.1 Schistosoma mansoni | reverse complement strand
CGTGGGACACTGCTCCTACGTTCACTAGCCAGCTTAGAATAAACGCTTCGAGATATATTGACAGTGTAAGTTGTTTTTTTGACCGAAATGAACCATCACAACATAGTGCTATCTAGTTTATGTGGTGTATGGGGCTTATCATTCCTCATTTTTAAATTTAACGTCTTGACTTCGATCGTTGGTGGAGTGACACCTATAGGAAGGTCAGTGTGTGCTGCTTCGATGTTCGGTGGATTCAATGGGGCTGGTCTATTCAGCAGTTCCTCGAAGTATTCTGCCCATCTTTTCCTCTGTTCTTGAATCTCAGTGATTGTCTTTCCTTCTTTGTCCTTGACTGGTCTCTCTGGTTTGCTATATCTTCCTGCCAATTTCTTCGTTGTATCATATAGTTGTCTCATATTCCCTTCTCTTGCAGCTTTTTCCGCCATCGTTGCTAGTTCTCCCATGTATTTCTGCTTGTCGGCTTTAATGCTCATCTTCACTTCCCTGTTTGCTTCTGCGTAGTCTGCTTGTGCTTTGACTTTCTCTGCTCGTGTTCGGCTGTTGTTAATTGCTAGTTTCTTGTTCTTCCTTTCTTGAATTTTGTCCAGGGTTCCCATAGAGATCCATTCCTTGTGATGATGCTTCTTAGGACTAAGAACCTCCTGACACGTCGAAGCTAGTGCTTCTTTTATCCCTTTCCAGTTGTCCTCCATCGTAGTTTCTTCTTCTTTCTGTAGATCCTGTAGACCTTGGAACCTGTTGTTAAGAGTTATCTTGAATTCATTCAGTTTGTTAGTATCTCGAAGGAAGACTGTATTGAACCTTTGTAATGCTTTTTGTCTAGTTGTCCAGTGTTTCTTTAGCTTCAGTCTCATCTTGGCCACAACCAGGTGGTGATCTGAAGCTATGTCAGCTCCTCTCCGGGTTCTCACATCTTCCATTGATCTTCGGAATTTTTTGTTGATACAGATGTGATCGATCTGGTTCTCTGTGGTTTGGTCCGGTGAGATCCATGTATCTTTGTGTATGCGTTTGTGTGGGAATATTGTGCCGCCTATAACCAATTTGCTGAATGCACATAGGTTTGCAAGTCTCTCCCCATTTTCATTTCTCTCTCCTAATCCATGTCGTCCAATTACATCTTCATATCCAGTGTTGTCCACTCCAACTTTAGCATTTAGATCTCCCATCAGGATGGTGAGGTCCTTTCGTGAGCACTTCTCTATAATTGATTGCAGCCTTTCATAGAACTGATCTTTATCATTGTCGTTGCTCTCATTGGTGGGTGAATAACATTGGATAACGTTCATTGTGATCCCCTCCTTCTTTGTTCTGAATGATGCTTTGATTATCCTGGGTCCATGAGATTCCCATCCAACAAGTTCATTTCGTGCTTCTTTGGACAGCATTAGAGCAACTCCCTGAGTGTGTGGAGCGTTTTCCCCTTCGTGACCGGAGTACAGCAGCATCTCTCCTGTACCTAGCCTTTGTTGTCCAGCTTGTGTCCAATGGGTTTAGCTGATTCCGAGTACTGCCAAGTTGTATCTCCTCATTTCCATTGCTATTTGACTGGTCTTTCCTGTCTCCCACATTGTCCGTACGTTCCATGTACCTATAAAGAGTGTTGCTCTGGTTGTTAGAAGGTGCATCGGTCTCGTGACTTCCGAAGAATTTCGGCTTTCATCATGAGACGTCATAATTATTCCTTCAACTCCCAGGGCAGAGTTTAAATGGTTTGAATTATTTTTTCTGGTTAGCGTTTTTTTAGCGAGTTAGCTTTTCTACGGGATGGGGTCGCTAACCCCATGCCCAACCCTCCTCCTTTACCCGGGCTTGGGACCGGCAGTAACTCTAGAAGAGCTACAGGCGGAGTTGTCTTGTATTCTTCCAGATAAATATTAATATATCGAAGTTTCTTGTTAGTATTTTTACTTAAGACACATGAAAATTGCTACTTACCCAAATAATATGGTAGGCTCATTAATCGTAACAGTCTAGTGTCTTATAATGTAATACTATTTAAGTGTATGTCAGGTTAAAGACCATAGACATTCTCATGTAGTTGAATTTATTAAAATTTCTGTTTGACTATTCATTCAAATTTTGACCAATATTCGTTAGTGTCATCATATTCGTCGTTTTGGAGCGGGGATGCTTTATAAATCCACATGATCATTAACATAGTAGTGAAGCAAAATATTTCCTTTATTCTCAATTGCAAGCAAGTACTTCGGAGAATTTAAAGATATTCACTTATCTCCTGTGTTATTTTGATACATATAAATTAAAGTACTGAATGCCTCTATTTCTCACTAAATATAGATCAAGTTTTCACAAATCCCATAATGTCATGTCTATCAAACTCTTAAAATCCGACTTATGTATTTAAGAAACCTGTGTTTGGTAGTTTTTTGCCGGGATAACAACATAATTTAGTATTTTAAGTCAACCGCAGTTACCTAACATACTACATTTTGAATACGTAATTCCTAGTTGTTATTAAGCGTTGTTCATATACCTATTCATGTAATCACTAGTTTGACCCTTCTGGATCTATTATTAATTAATTAACTAGAAAATTCCCAGAAAATGTCCCAACAAATGATTGGTCAACTCAACGTAAAATAGACGAATAACCTGTCTAACATTGAAACGAAAATGTAATACCATTAAGTATGATTATCAACTACTTAATCGGTTCAGTAGACCATTTTTCTCATAAAATAACTCTGAAAAAAAGGAAATTGAATTTCCCGTTAATCCCTTTTCGAAATGCCGTTGTACTTCTGTGCATTGTTTGATTGTACTTTAAAAGTCTGTATGTATAAACTGAGCATCTATTGTGATGAAAATATTATGATTGTAATGGAGAATGAAATAAATTTCATGCTAAGCAGAGATGGATAGTGGCTAGCAGTAGAATCCAGGACGTGCGTTTCTTACTATTTGGGACTCGTCAGCTGGATGTACTTGCATCTCAGAGTTGATGTTCACTCTGGGACTCGAACTCAGTGCCCTCGTTTCAAACGCCTTCGCGTTATCCACTCGGCCACTGAGTCCTGATAGCCACTTGCTTGTGCGATGTGGTGAAGTTTAAATTCATTTGGTATTGTTTGTTTGAATCTTCCCAATACCAAATGAATTTAAATTTCATGCATTTAGAAATAATTGTCGCCTATCGGTAATCAAGTTATTATAAATACTGAGTAGATTACATATAAATATACTTAATGTACATGAAATCTAAAACTATGCAATACAACTTCTCTCAAGTCATTTCATTAATAATGGATGAAAAAAATGCATATAAAAAATCTCAGTTATTTCATGCATGTAAAACATAATCACCGATCTAAGTTGACAAACTTTCGTTAGGGAAATGTTAATAGTGTTTTTGAAAGCATTCGCAAATTATTATTCGTTATGAAGTTAATATTTCTAAAGAGATCCACTTCACTATACTTATAATCTAAATTATCACGATAAAAAGACTAATAACCAACCATAGAAAATCTAAATTTATTGAGATTTTTTTTTCATCTTATTTATGCAGAACACTTAAACGTTAAATGACCACTTGACTACTGTGAACACAAGTATTATATACAACTATATGTTTATATATTTATCATATGTTGAATGTTTCCTAGGAGAATAGAATTTTAAAATAAGTACCACTTAAAAGTATTCTTTGAATTAAATATTGATTCATATATTTACATATACGAATAATAAGAAAATTGTGAATTTACCTTAGTCTGATTGTGTTGACGATTGTCTTTATCATGGACTGATAACACCTACAGAACCATTGAAAATATAGAGATGTGAACATCTGTTTCAATCTAGTTTGGGACTGTATCATAATGGCCACTTGATTTTTTTACACTTGATTATACTTAGTACGTCAAGAATCACAGTTAGCGGGGAAACTTCAAATCATCAGACCAGAATAAAATACTCAATACATCATCAATATAGTTAGTTTTTACTTTGGGTCAAAACCGCAAAAGAAATAAAGCCCTGATCAATGTGAATTCTATACATATAATCCTTTGAATGTTTACATTTACTCCCACTGCCATTTGAAGATTGGGGTTTCACATATTACTGCATGTAACAAAATTTTAAATCTAAAATTTAAAATTGAGAGTTGAAAATTCTAGTGATTACACTGAAAACTGCTAAATAATCATGAGGTGTGTCTAGTTGTCGGTGAATAGTTCAAAAGTTTACTCAATGTACAATGGTCGGAAATCTCATTTAGCGAACAAACAGTGGTTTGTGATGTCTATAATGCTAAGATTACATATTACCTTTCTAAATAGAATGCATTATTGAAGCAAATACCAATGAGGAAGGAGTTAAAATCTCTTCAAATCCATTCATTTTTTATGATCCTCAAAGACGATACTTGCATGTTCTACAGTAACTGAACTTTTTGTAGTTATCACCTTTCTACAGATTTGGAAATTACTTTTCTAAATATCTTTTCATTCAATGTGGGCTAAAGAGATTGGTGAACTATACCTTTCAGATTAAGGTATTGTATAAACTCATGTGAGGGTAACTCGGTATCAGAAATTATTATTTATGTGAAAGGTTCAAACATAATTAACTCTTGTGAGTTTAAAAAGTATACCGTATTATTAGGATTATGAAGACCACTTCAACTAACATAAAATAACAAGAATTCTCTTGGTATTGTTTACTTAAATTTTCCCATTGATGTTTAGGACTAAAATTGATCAGTCTCTTTTTGGAATATGTGTATACTGTGCATATAGCCTCGATATTATCTTGATTCACAAGCATTATAAGCAAAGATGGATAGTGGCTAGCAGTGGAATCCAGAAAGAGCGTTTCGTCCTATTTGGGACTCGTCAGCTGGATGTACCTACATCACAGAGTTGATATTAACTATAGGACTCGAATACTGATAATAATCTTTTCGAAAATCTCGACAACAAATCATCTGTATGTTACATTTCTTTGCCAGAATGGATAATTTAAATATTAACCGAAAAGTATGAATTTAAACGATGTATGCCAGTCGAACTAACAGCATCCTACCATTGTTTCTAATGGGGAAGTACCAAGGATGATAAAAACCACTTCTTATTACACAAAGATTTAGCAAGTGATAATTAATGATTCCTACTTCTATCAGGAAACAAGCCTGACAAATAAATTTTTAAATCTTAGGTTGATTACTGATTTATACATCGCTTCTACACTACGTAATATATAATTAACTGTCATTAAACATATAGCCGAAAAATAATCTTTTCAAAAAATTCTCATCGGCCTCTATGGTTAATAATGATTAGTGAAGAGCAAGAAACAGATGATTTGAGGGCGATTGCATCTTTTCAAACAACGAATTTGATTTGAGGATTGCTAATGTTCACGCTTGTTAATTTCTATAACTAATGAAGTGTTCACCATTTTAGGTAGATTTGAGTCAGGCATCCATTAACAACAAAGTTAAGTGATAACTGAATTTTTCAAATGTTTAGTAATAAAATAATTGATTTAAAGATAGCTTTAGTCACAGATTGTAATCAGTTGGAGAATCAGTGTAAACCAGGAAGCAATAGGTGATTATTTCCTCATAATTAAAGTTTCTTCAGAAAGATTTAAAAATATAGACTTCTATATCGAGGCAAAATAGCTGTTCAAGGCTCCTAACCAAACAAATTTTATTATACTTCACATCTCTCTCATCGTCTGTCGTTTATATGAACACAGGATAGTAATTTTTTATTAATTTATCTATTGATTGATTTAAGCAGAACAAAAAAATGGTCTAATTTTGGAGAAATATATAGAAATTAATATTATAGTGAGGATGAGTAAGGGAACAGATGCATTGTAAATAGATTTTAGAACAATCATGTTCGGATATTTCGACATATTCAAGTTGATGATATTGATTCTTCTTCAATTAATTCGCTACTTTTTTAAGTCGATTTCAATAAAAAATAGAATGGTTGAAAGAATTCAGAGGAAATAATTGAAAAAAATAATGTCTTATCAAAAGTCTGAAAGTAAAGAATAATATACATAAATTACCGAATGGTGGTTAATGGTAGAATACGAATGTTAATGCTAGGATTAGTTAGATGAACTTATCGCACTGTCCAAAATTTTTGTATTTTCAATCAGATCTCAGTCCTACAATGATGAGTTTCAACAGTGAATACAGATTTAAATACACGAGTTCTGTATAAAAATACTTATTGATTCTTGGTACAAAGATGAAAAATGAAAGTTGTTTGTATGCTTACAGTTACTACTGTTTTCGACTTTAATGCTTCATCCGGTAAATTGTCAGGTTCTGCTGCTTTTCCACTCATGATTTGTCTTCGATTGTTGATGAAGTGACATCTACAGGAAGATATGCAGATGCTGCTTCAACGGCCAGTGGGTTCAATGGAGCTGATCTATTTAAGAGTTCCTCAGAGCGTTCTACCCATCTGTTCCTCTGTTCCCGAATCTCCGTGATTGTCTTTCTCTCTTTATTCGTGACTTGTCTCTCAGGTTTATCATATTTTCCTGCTACTTTATTCATTGCATCATATAGTTATTTCATTTTTCCTTCCCCTTCAGCGGGTTCCTCTGTCGTTTCTAGGTTTTCCACGTATTTCTGCTTGTCAGCTCTAATGCTCATCTTCACTTGCTTGTTTACTTTTATATATTCAGTTTGTGCCTTGACTTTTTCTGTTCTTGTTTGGCTGTTGTTAATTGCTATTTTCGTGTTCTTCTTTTCTCAAATCCTGTTCAGGTTCTCGGTAGCGATCCATTCTTTATGATGATGCTTCTTGCGGACCAACACCTCCCGACACGTCGAAGCTAGTGCTTCTTTTATCCCTTTCCAGTTGTCCTCCATCGTAGTTTCTTCTTCTTTCTGTAGATCCTGTAGACCTTGGAACCTGTTGTTAAGAGTTATCTTGAATTCATTCAGTTTGTTAGTATCTCGAAGGAAGACTGTATTGAACCTTTGTAATGCTTTTTGTCTAGTTGTCCAGTGTTTCTTTAGCTTCAGTCTCATCTTGGCCACAACCAGGTGGTGATCTGAAGCTATGTCAGCTCCTCTCCTGGTTCTCACATCTTCCATTGATCTTCGGAATTTTTTGTTGATACAGATGTGATCGATCTGGTTCTCTGTGGTTTGGTCCAGTGAGATCCATGTATCTTTGTGTATGCGTTTGTGTGGGAATATTGTGCCGCCTATAACCAATTTGTTGAATGCACATATATTTGCGAATCTCCCTCCATTCTCGTTACTTTCTCCTAGTCAATCCATGTCGTCTCGTGATATCTTCATATCCTATGTTGTCCATTCTGACTTTGAACTTTAGATCACTCATCAGGATTGTGAGGTCCTTTCTTGGGCACTTAGCTATTATTGATTGCAGTCTCGAGTAGAACCGTTCTTCATCGTCGTTGCTCTCATTGGTGGGTGAATAACATTGGATAACATTCATTGTGATGATCTCCTTTATTTTGAATGATGCTTTGATTATCCCGGATCCGTGAGATTCCCATCCAACAAGTTCATTTCGTGCTTCTTTGGACAGCATTAGAGCAACTCCCTGAGTGTGTGGAGCATTTTCCTGTTTGTGACTGGAGTACAGCATCATCTCTCCCGTATCTATCCTTTACTGTCTAACTTGGATTCAATGAGTTTCGCCGATTCCGAGTACCGCCAAGTTGTATCTGCTCATCTGGTTGGCTATTTGATTATTCCTCTTGGTCTTCCACATTGCCTGAACATTCCATGTACCTAAATAAATGATTGCTCTTGTTGTTAGAAGGGGCATTGGCCCCCTGACTTCCAAAGATATTCGGTTTTCATCATGAGGCTTCATAATTCTTCCTTCAACTCAAAGGGCAGAGTGTAAATGGTTTAAATTGTTTATTCTGTTTAACGTTTTCTGGTAAGGTTGTTTTGTACGGTATGGGATTGCCGACCCCATGCCCAACCCAACTCTTTCACCCGGGCGTTGAACCAGCAGTTATCGTACAAGAGCTACTGGCGAATTTAAAAAATGGATTGGCCATAATAAAATATTTTTATATCATGCACGTTGACACCAATAGGATGCTCTCGGTTATTTTTAAACACAATAGGGGCACATTTTCAAAGAATTTTAAAGAAAAGGTAGATTTGTAAACAATCAGTGAAATAAATATATCTTTTTCGTTTCATCAGTAACTGAGTGCAGGGAAACCTTTTCTTTCAAAACCAGAATGCATCAAACATAAATTATTTACAATTACTAACTTTACCCACTCTCTTATATGCCCCAGAATTCTTCGTTCTTACAATTACGATAACCATTAAGTGACCTTTCAGAATAACAATTTCTAAATAAAGTCGGTAACTAACATTGATTTATTTCATTTCCTTAATAAACGATTAATGTGTAAATATCAAACAAAATGACGTTCCAAGATAAACGATAATAAAACACGTGAATATAACTTCATCATTCATATGGATTCTCATCTTAGTCCTATATCATTTACTAACAAATTATCGAAATAGACAGAAATCCAATTCGTGTGTAACAACTAACAGCTTACAAGTCATTAATCTAAAATTCTATCTATTTACTCGTTTAAAGAAGAAATTAATCTGAATAATGATAATAAGTGTATATACTTAAAGTCTTATCTATGTTCTAGTCATATCCATGTCTGATTGAAACTGGAAGAGAAGTGGAGAGATTAGAATTTGAGGTCATTCACATAGTTACTGGAGTTAGTGATACTAATGTGATATTAGTCATCTGACTGAAAGACAGAATAAAAAAGTTCTATTATTATTATTATTATTTACTCAAGAAGTTAGTGTATGTGTGTTTAATTATTATTATTATTACAAAGAAAGACGTTATCGTACATCACATTATTCGAAGTATAATTGTTTACTTTATTTGTCTGTGTTTTACAAACAACTGTTTAGTCTTTTTGTAAAACTGTCTTTCCTCTTATATAATACTTGGATGAGTTCTTAAGATTTCCAAAATTATAGCTTCTTTAAACTCATTGAAATGAAGTAAACGCATTAATAATTACGGTGTCTGGTTGGAAATTCTATGACCACATCCTCTCTAAAAAGAGTAGATAAATGTGGTTGACACTTTCGAATATCTTCACAGATTTCGTAATTGTCCCTCATAAAACAACCTTGAGAAAAATGAAATTATTGCAAACTTCCATAAATTAATCAAAGGCCAGTTATGCACAGCATTCAACATTGGGAAAGGCATTTCTTGAAGTCGATTATTTTCGAAAAAATCTGAAATAACCCGATCCTCTATAGCTTATATCATACTTTTCATGCTTACTATGTTTAGAAGTTTACACTTTAGTCAACTTTCCTAATACCATCTCCTGAGTTATCCAAACCAGAACTCAGTTACCAACTCAACGAGAAATCCATATATGAAAAACTTTCCTTGAGAACTATATTAGTTGGATACAATTTACTTGGCTTCCGGCCTTTTAACTAAATAGAACATAAATGGATTTTCTGATATTTTATGGGACATTTCGTATTAAATAAAACATTTTCAATCAGCAAACTTCATATAATGAATAGGATTTGTTAAAAAAAAAGATGATGACGAGAAAGGACATTTACGATGCCATATATTTTATAACTACGATCTAGGGATTATAAAAATATATGATCGAAATCCAATAAAAGTTTAAAATAAACATCGGTGTTCCGAAAGTTATTGTAAAAACATCCCCATACCATCGATTCACAAACTTAGTCCAGTTGAAAAAATAGGTGAGTTTTTTTAAATTAATGAATAAATAAAATGCTTCCGATAAAAAAAGATTATATAAACCTTTCGTTGCAATTTGATGGAAATACACGAAAACTAACTTCCCCTAAAACATCAATAACATCATTATACGCTTCATCACCTAATCCACATAAACGTGTAGCTGCCAATTTGAGAGAACGTAAACGTATGCGTCTGATTAATCATGCATTCGATGGATTACAATCTCATTTACCCAAGGAATTATTACGTCCAAATACATTATTGAGTAGTATAAATTCAAAAATATGCACTTCATTCATACATGCACACCGAAAGTTTAATGTAGAGTTAAG
>NC_031502.1:10951687-10959866 GCF_000237925.1 Schistosoma mansoni | reverse complement strand
AGACTTATTCTCTGTGTCTACATAGTTTATTATGTACACTATAGACATCTTACGTGGTAAGTTTGCAGCTTCAATGTAAGCTTAATTTTTTAATAATTTACTGGAAAGATTTATTTTCCTATGATAACAGTATATCTTGAACTTGAATCTTTCCTAATAATGGAAGATATTTTAGCAATATAAAATTGTCTACTGTTTATAATGTAAGTAGACAAAAATGAAATGTAAATTTATATACTTTTGAAATCCGTTTTAATACGTAAACCAATGTGATACCTCAGCTTTACACGAACAATATTTTCTCGTAGAAATAAACAAATTCTATCTGCTTTCTGTATTTATGATATATTACCTCAGTTCTTTATGTTTATTCAGATATTAGGTTCCAATTTGAACAGGCGTATATTGAAGTTGATATGTATGAGATTTGGATAAACGTATTGGATTTCCTGTGAACGTTGAACAAAGTGACAGCGGAGATATATAGGTTAGCAGAGCACACAACCATTCATATTGACTATAGGTGTCTTTGAAATCATTCGCAAATGACATCATTTAAATCTTACATATGATGTATAAGTGATTGCAAATATAGGAAATATACCTTAGTATTGCTTCGCTTAACAAACTAGGCATTTTAGCTATTCAAAAAATAATTTGACTTATCAGTAACTCCAGTACATTTTGCATGTGCGATATTACCACACAGCCACTATCTGTCAATTCCATTGACATAATTCTTATGAAGTTAAAAGCTTTTGAATGGCTTTCAATGAAATTTTACCTTAACGTTACTATTTAAAGTATAGGCGTATTTGGATATTTTTTGAGAACTTCAAAGCAAACATCTTTTTGTACATTATAACATTCTTTTCAGAAATGTGTCAATTAACATACTACTCCTCTTGGTGCTCAACAATTAACCAACTGTATAAGTATAGGAAAATATTAAATCCATTAATCCACTTTCCCAATCATCATCTCTTTCAATACTTCTATTAGTTAACTCAGACTTCAAGCCTTTGAACCAGAATAATAGACTATGACTGAATGTTGTTTAAGTTTTTTCATTAAAAATGATGTTGGAATAAAGTCCCTAAAATATTTCGTAGTAGCTTTAATCGACTTACTCACAAAAGTCAGAATATCAGAAATTAAGTCATTCTAATACTACAGTTCCCACACACCGTGTCAATGCACATATGAAATACCATGACTGGTATACATATATCCCTAAATATTATATTTCCCAAACTAAATCATTACATGATTCAAGAAAATGGTTTTGTTACCAAGGTGATTAAATAGTGTCTTAATTTTCCGTATGTGTTAACCTTTCCATATCAATTCACTTTATTGGTTCTTATGTCCAAATAAGTAGTGGTTGCAAGATTTTTCTGAAAAAATAATCCCACCATGTTTCGTTGGTTTTGGTTAAATTTTGATAAAGAAAAGGGTAATGATCAGTATCTGTCACAATTTACCTCATTTTCTGTTAATCTCTGTATAAGCTAGTAGATAGACACTTGTTTTGTTAATCAAATGATATATTTGTCAGCTTGAATAAATTGATCTAAATTAAGTAAAATGTGTATATAATTCCATCAAGATCCTACCATGAAGTGGGAGGACAATTATTCAATAATCTAACCCCTTGTACAATAATTCACAAATTGATATGACCTCTGTTGACATAATCAACTGATAGTTTTGTACCATGATGATTCGTGACAAGTTGATTAATGTTAATTTTCCTAGAATTATTGTATTTAATAAACAACCTTAATTTTTGTTGTTACTCACATTCTTCATTTGTAAAATTAACGTTACAAATCTCTGTGTTGTAATAATAACCTTTCTGACAACAGCGACATAATTTTTCTTTAATTTCATCTATATCTGACTGATTTGTATAGTTCTACACTGTATTGTATTTGCCTTATTTTGTGTTCTGTAATATTTTTCCATTATCATATAACAGAACTATTGGTAGTTCAAAGAACTTAACGATTTATTAATTTCTACTTCCCTCAAATCCTTTAATTGTTTTACATATCTAGATCGTCAACTCACAGCAAGATATATAATGCTCAATAGCCGTTCAGGAAAAGTAACTCCAGACTACAATATTACTAAATAATGGCTAAACTATGTATATTCATGTTCATCTGGAGATGTGTAAACAGAGTATTTGGTGCGTCACATAACAGTTTTACATTCACTGATGAGTCTGATCAAACATACACTTTATCAGCAAAACCGTGATCAAACATCTGTCAGACAGAGTATTGTCATTCTCTAGTAAGCCACTAATGAATTCTAAGCATTTATCAATAGGAATGATCAAACATGTCTGTTTATAGAAAAACACTAATTTCATCTTCAACATGAATAAAATAAGATAATCGAATTAGGAGATATCATTAGTATTTACGAGAAATATTTATTTATTTTCATATGAATCAGTAAACTGAATTATATTCCTTGAGTTATCTACAGAGGTATGTACGTTTTGTACTTTTGGCCACCAAGTTTGTTTACATCGAATTATATGCTGAGGATTTTGTATTCTTTTATATTTTGAGTGACTAATGTCGTTTGACTGGTCTATTATGGCTGCACTGGGTTCAGACGTTTTGACATCATTTGAATATGCTTCGTACGAAGTAAAATCTAAAGGTTGTTGATTGTGTGTTAGATTCTCTGTTCTGTTTTGCAGTTCCCATTGCCAGCTAACAAATATGGGCAAAGAATTTGCACCTATGTTAAAGGGAAAATAATTAATAACTAGAGAGCTGCCACGAAATCAAAATGAACCTGTTAAATATAATAATAATAATAATATAGTTGTAATATTTGGCCACAACGTAGTGACTAATGTTACGTTTGATTACCAGTGTTGACGGAATTGTATCATGTTCATTGGAGTATGACTCTACATAATAGTGCACAAAGTTTGACGCTAAGTGGTTGAAGACAGTTAATATGAAGCTTTGAATCTATGTTTTATGTTTCCTCACTGTGATGTCAAGTTGTATAACCTGATGGCCATGTGGAAATTCAATCCACAGAATTCAACTTCTACCAAACGTCAGACAAAATGATAATGGTTATTACTTAGTGACAGATAAATGAAAACAACTCGGTTGATTGGTTACTGAGTGTCGACTGACGTTAGATCTATCTAGCCCTTAAATGCTGAAAGAATTCTGTCGATCTAGTTGAAATGTGGCCACCGGTCTAAGTGAATTAACACTACGTGTATTATCTTGAGATTTTAGTTGATTGGAGGAAGTCGGTAGGAACACTGGACTTATGTTGTCGCATTTGTCCCTAAAATGTTCATTTAAACCAACCTCATGTTTCATTTCGATTAGTATAGTTGATAGACTGACGTCTAATTACTAGGTTGTGTGCAACAGATATACATGTAGCAAATCAAAGACAGTCTCACACCAACTACCATCATATTCTCTTCAATACATAGCTGGTTAAGTGGATGATAAGAACTCTGACAAATTCAATGCAAGCAATTTACAGTTAGATCGTTCGCAATTACAATATTTGAAATGTCAGTTGGCTTAACTAATAAAAGATTTATCAGCATTCAACCACTTTATGATGTTGTTTCAAAACCCAGACGGGCCTCATAGATCACATGTGATCTCAAGGTAGCATAGTGACAAATGGGAGTGTGGATGAACTTCTATTGATAAGTGAATGATTTAAAAACCTAGGAAGCGGACCATGTGTTCCGGCCAAAATAGGAGTCTATTAATATGCATGAGCTTTAAACATTATTATTTGGTTTTGATAATAAAGCTCCGATACAATTTTAGTCTCCTTCGTCTACATAGCGGATTGCTCAAACATTAGCATGCATTAGTGACTAAATCGAACCACAAAATACAACAAAGTATTCACTAGGAATTCATCTTTTCTAGTGATTGAGCTATGTTGAAACTCAAAGATATTCATTTCTCTGACTACTCATGCCTAGCATGAAAATGATAGCAATGATGGTTGGCTAAAATCGTTCAAGAGTTGTTATAACCCACGTGTATCAATATATTGGTAATCATTCTTATCTAATGATACAAACTAAGTGCTATGTCCATCTAAAAGTGTTCACAAAGAATAGTTTACGAATCAGAATGCTGAAACAACACAAATATTCTGTCTATTCACACGCTCTAGTTCTCTCCAAACGATATCATATCGTTATATATTGACGTTGCTATGACCAGTCATTTGAATTCATGTTAACACCATTGTTATGGGATTTGTTTTTTTCACAATGTTAGAGTTCTCCCCCACACTACTCACGTATTATTATCAGTATTATTGGTATTGTGTACGAAGAGTAGTCATTTTGTCTTACTTCAGCTTTATTTTATCAAACCCTAACGACGTTGTGATGGTCAATTGGAATTTGATAATTTGCTTTATTTACACATGTGTTTGATTGTGAATCGTTTGTAAAACAATAAATACATGACTGACATCATTTCATTTTGAAAAAGAATAGTAATCTTTTGATACTGCTGCACATGTCGGTGTTGACTTTAGGTTTCTCAATAATTCATTCGAACTTGTTAAGAAGTTTTCATCGGTGTATCAGACAATAGACTCTACTGAAATACACATGATGAGATAATGTGATACTAGTTAATAAAGTGTTTTTGTTGTAAATGTTTTCTGAACCAGTCGTTCTGCTAAATATCCAAATACATGAATTGCCCTAAAATCACAAATTATTATTGAATATTTACACAATTGATTTGAGTTCTGAAACACATGTTTGTCTAGGAGACTCAATTTCTGACTGCCCCTTATTTCCCATCTTGTGAACAAAAGTAATTGAAACAAACAAAGTTAAATGTGTAGAACTGTGTTATACATATTTTCATATTGAGAACAACAAATTCTAATGGATTATTTTGAAATTAAGCTTATGAATTGTCTCGTAGTTGAACAAAGAGACTTCAGTGAACCTTGTTGACATATATTGTTCTTCAGCCACTGATATATAATAACCTGAATTCAGAGTATCCGTTTTAGAATACATCTATAAATGGACGATTTTATTGTGACTGTGAAAGAGATGATTATTGGAAGCGTGTCAGAGGCATACGAAAAAATGACAAATGTGATAAATAAATAAATGTCAATTGTAAGTGTTATTCAAGCATCTTCATTATTACCATTTACTGAAGTGTAAGTGAATTTAGTTAGTCAGCTGAAACGCTGGACCAGACACATATATGCATCGGTCCAAGTGGACACACCTCATTAGCACTACAAGATGAAGACCAAATTCTTAGAAGTAGTTACTCCAACGGTCGCAATATATAAGAAAAAGATTGCATATAAGGGTAGGATACAGGAAGAAAGAATTAGTTCGTAAAAATATAGGTATCAAGCAATTTTAACCTCACGGTTTAAGAAAAGACGAAGAGTGTATACAGCTACACCACTGTGTTCGATTCTGAGCCATGTCATCTAGAGTCTCTAAACATTGGTTGCGATAGTCGCACGGATCACAACCAAGTAGTGTGCATCCACCATCATGGCTCACATCAGAAGTGAGTGACCTCGAGAACTGATGTCACGTTTTGATTTAGTCGCCCCTAACTTTCTCCCAACTGTGTCCAACACTGGTCAGCATTGTGCGTCGTGGTAATCAGTGTTCAGGAATACGTAACATGTGGCCCAACCATCTCACTCGGTGAAGATTTACCATCTCGTTAACTGACTTACCATCATTCCCCAATGGATATCTCATCTCCTCCATGTCTGACGTGGGTTGATGGAAGCCAAAAGAACTTTTTTAATTCGTACTGAGATTTTGTCAGACGCCAACCCATTAGGGCTGATCAGACTTCCAAGATAAGTGAAGTTATCGAAGCATTCAACTACTTCACTCCCCATCCCTAGTTTGGATGTTGGTACAGAGCAGTCGTGAAGCAACAATTTGCATTTAGAGGAGGAGAAACATGATGTTCGAAGTGAGTGAGTCTGAAATGATCGAAGTCATATGTTGACGTAACCAGGTGACTAATATGATGAATCCCAATTTAACTGATATCGGAATATATGAAGCGTTGGACATTAATTTAGTGGTTCAATGGTGTAGCTCTTGGCTCTAGACTCCGCAGTACTGGTATCAAATTCTGTGTGTAAAGGTTGTCGTGAAGCTGCACTTGTGAATGCGAAGCTATTTATCAACACTTAGTATAATAATCGCTCCATTGTTAATTAAATATATAGCTTCAAATATGCAAACTTACCACGTAAGATGTCTATAGTGTACATAATAAACTATGTAGACACAGAGAATAAGTCTATACCGTACAGAATTATCGTGAGTTGGTGACCTGATTATCTAATGAGGAGCGATTGTTTTATTACCAACTCTCCTCTGTCGGCACCTATCTATTAATATTTCAAAATATCACCAAATACTCTATCTCACCTGTTTTGATTACTGTACCACTCATTAACTGCTTGTGATACTTGTTCACACGCTGTTCATTCGAATGCCTGATTGAACATAGACAACCAACATGATATGTATTAGGTTGTGACTGCTTACAGTCCAGTTTCCATGAGTTCATGTGATCAGCAGCACTATCCCATGTTTCAGGACAATGTTCAGCTTTTAGTTCGTCCAAAATCTCCTCAAGTATGTGGATGTAGTTGATTGCGGCTCTCAACACATCAACTTTTGAGATGGTTTCCTTGTGAAAATATGAGTTGGTTGGATTTACGGACTGCATTATCAATTGGCTATCGACTTGTTTGTTGCTTAACTCTACATTAAACTTTCGGTGTGCATGTATGAATGAAGTGCATATTTTTGAATTTATACTACTCAATAATGTATTTGGACGTAATAATTCCTTGGGTAAATGAGATTGTAATCCATCGAATGCATGATTAATCAGACGCATACGTTTACGTTCTCTCAAATTGGCAGCTACACGTTTATGTGGATTAGGTGATGAAGCGTATAATGATGTTATTGATGTTGTAGAGGAAGTTAGTTGATGTGCTGACTTCTGTACTGTGTTCTTCATTGTTGTCTGTATGTTTTTTGGCTGACTGTTTAAAGTCTGCTGATGAATATGTTCAACTGTGTAAAATATAGACGAATTTTGATGTGTGCACTTGGTGAATTTCGAAAATCGGTAATCACTGTTTTTTGTGAATCCGTTGTTCATTAAATCTGAATTTCGTTCAAATTTATATTGATTGTCGTTTTTTTTTTGTTAAATGAAAGTAATGCTCTGTTTTAATTTTTTTTTTACTTATACAGCATAATGTATCCGGAAGATTTCACATATCTATTTATTAATATTTTATTTCTCCCATTATTTATGAAACTTGGGGGAGAGAGAAAACCATTGAGCATTTATTTACTGTTTCTCTTATTTATGAATTACTTCATTTTGATTGGTCACTTCTTTTTCATATGCGATGTAATATTTGTCTCTCCTTATGTGATACAAATTGCCTTTTTTATTATGTCAGTAATTATTACTGAATAGAATGAAATTCAGAAATCATTTTGATATCAATAGACAACAGCAAAATAACAAGTAAATCAAAATGAACTGATACTTTCACTAACTAGTCATACTGTAGTGAACAAGAACACGAGTGGGGACAATCGAATGTATTTTAGCATAAAATTACAGAATAACTCATTAAAATATGAGAACCATATAGTGAATATTATTATCAGAAGGGGTTTTGTGGAGATTTAGTATTTTCATAGTTCGAAAGCGTGAGTCAATTGAAGCTAGGCCACCATGGAAAACCTGGAAGCACTGGACGTCCGTTTTGTCCTATTATGGGACTCCTCAGAAGTGCCCATCCACGATCCCGCACTCGCGAGATTCAAACCCAGAACCTACCAGTCTCGCGCCAGAGCACTTAACAGATAGACCACTCAGCTGGCCGGCATCCAACAGTGGTAATATATAACTTCAACTAATCCACGAAGTTGAGCAACCGTTCACTAATTGTCTTC
The DNA here is from genome assembly GCF_000237925.1 of Schistosoma mansoni. NCBI lineage: Eukaryota > Metazoa > Platyhelminthes > Trematoda > Strigeidida > Schistosomatidae > Schistosoma > Schistosoma mansoni. The sequence goes on along the minus strand of NC_031502.1, from coordinate 10,951,831 downwards.
AGTAAGTTGATATCTCACAACAGACATGGTTTGAACTCCACTGGTCACTGCTTCTCACTAGAACTCCTGGATTTACCTCTCGAAGTCAGCCACTAGTGAGCATATGGTTATTATTATTATTATCAGAAGGGGTTTTGTGGAGAT
>NC_031502.1:10871523-10951487 GCF_000237925.1 Schistosoma mansoni | reverse complement strand
CAGTGCTTCCAGGTTTTCCATGGTGGTCTAGCTTTAATTGACTCACGCTTTCAACTATGAAAATATAGTGAATAGTTATTTTGCAAAATAACAATCAATTGTCTCAATATTGACTGTTTCTTCTGCAAATATCCGTTCATAGTCTCCGATTATAATTGTTCGCGCATTTCCGTACCGATTGCGTGCTGTTCCTGTTCTCTCCTTATCGATCTTCTACTGTAATACATTCAATGTCCGACCATCACCATATACTACTTATGTGGATATCAGTAACCCACACTGCAATACCAGGTTTTTTAAAAGTTGTATGTTACCAAAGTTGTGCGAAATTAATTTTTAAAACCATTAATAGTAATTTAACGGTATACATTAAATTCAGTAATTTAGTTAATCATTACAGTCACTGCAGTTTTCTCTCACAATATAATCAGGAATGTTTCAATAAAAGTGAATCCAACTACTGATCTCTTTTACAGTAATTTTTAAAGATATTAAAACTGAATGGATCAGACAATTTATCAAAAAAGAAAATACTCTAATAAATTTATGATTAATTCTAAGTTTTATCCATTTTTTTTCCATTACTGTACTGTTGAAAATGGATAACTGAAAGGACAGGATGTTCAGAGAATAAGTAAATATATAAAGTATGAAATTAAGTACGGTATTGGATATCTTTTGATAAGAAGATAATCCAAGAAACAACGGATAAAGTAACTTTAAGTAATAATGCAGTTATCAAGAATGATAATCAGACCGAAATGCCGTGAAATCCGAGTTATTTTGATTTATTCTCCATAAGTAACAATAACTTCAGTCTACGAGTTATTAATGAATAAACTATTCACATAAATTATATCTATACTCGTTTTAAAGCCAATTGAATTTTCTAAAGTATTTTTAGAAACATTGATTTGACAAAAAGTCCTAAAATGGAGGACGTTCACCTTGTTTCTTCATTTCAACACTTTGCCCAGTCCAGTGTATAGTACATCTTATGTACTTTTTTCAAAGAACTTATCGAATTATCAGATAAATATTAATATGACATAGCTTGTCAGATTTTCTTCAATATAAGGATAATTGTATAGTTAATAGACAAATATTTACAAAAAGATGAAGTGTCTATATCATAGGTCAATTAAACATAACTGATTATCATCAAACAGGCATTACCTCAATTAAAAGATAGTAGATGAGGTTGGGATAGATTGAGTTAAAAAAGCCGAAGAATATAACGTGATTATTTTATAATATACTAACCATGGCAGACAAATATTTTTTGTCTCTTCTTTACTACAGAGGCTTTATTCCCACCGAATATTTCACCAGAACTCAGTAAATATGTGCTGGCTAGTTAAAGAATTTTTCCTAAACGTTTTAAAATTTCAGTAAGATTTTGTTTCACTTACAATCAATACCGATCTTTAAAAAAATTACATATTTTGCTTAAATCAATCATTTTTACGTTGATCATTGTACATAAGTAAACCTGTTTCAACGTGATACAATAGTGTGACCAACTGAGTAAATTTATTTTCAGAAATTTTACCCTCAAAGTCGTAGCATAACAAATATGTTCAAGTTTTACAGTGATAGCGTATAGTTTATGCGTTAATAATAGTAGTTTATCATGCGCCATCTTCAAATAGTGTCTCCTGTATGTATTGTAATCCTTAAACAATTAAATCTGATCGTGTCAACCGATATTTATAACTGAAGTTGAATGTGGTATCACTTCATAAATTCCCTTAGTTGTGGGAGAAAACATCAGTTATAATAAATTCAGTTTTGTTTTCCAGATTAGTTTCTTATGAACGCGAAGAATGACAGAGTTTAGAATCCATCTCCAAGGTCAAAAAGACCATACGCCTTCCAGAGATTTGGAAGTCTTAAACTATTTTTAAGTGTAGGAAAAAAATTATTAATAACAAGTGTACAAAAAATCAAGTGAGTCGCCTATGATATACTAAATCATCTTAAAATTTTATTTGGGTGACTCTTGGAAGTACTGAAAATGATTGAAAGTCGGGTGGAATTCCTCATACTCTTGGCCTAAATATACTGCATTGTCAAGCTGAAATTTCGTCAATATCAACTCTATATCAAGTGATAAGATAAAAGCCGAGATAAATGTAAGAACTCTTAAAATATAAATTCTGCTGACCTCAAAAAACCTTGTTATGGTAAAAATTCACTAACCAATTACTATGTTTAAAATTTCATGTGATATAATGAAAACATCAACAGGCTTAGAAAGTATAACAAACTTGTTAGACTTGTTATTTTTCCGTCAAACATATGTATGGTATTTTTTTAAAGACGTTTATTTCAAGTTTACTAAATGTCGCTTTAGGTTGATTGATGAAAAAAAACAAGAAACACTTGATTCATGATCTTTGTTTTGGTAGTCTGAAGATCACAGTAAGAAAAAACGATTCAGGTTTTTATCTCTTATGATATTTTAATTGTTCATTTCCGAATAGGATCACACACTAAACAAAAGTTTACTGCTCAATGATTTTCAACCTTTATCTAGCTTACATCAATTAACGATCCAAATTAATTGCAAATGTTAATATACCTGGGAGTTGATTTACAAACAGTTCATTAAAGAAAAACCTTTCACGATTTATTTTACTGCTTTCCTAACGGACTAAATGAATCCGGTTATTTATGCGTATTACCGCTAACAGTTAACCCTTAAAAAGTCTTTATGTGGTTATAGTCAATATAGAAAATATAGAAAGAATTCATTGTTAGACTAAGCATACATAACTTTTTCTTCAGTTCAAATTCTCGAAACGAATACATGGACTACAATAATTTTCTGTTCAAACGATTTTACATTATGATGTTTGATAGGAAATTATTAATATCAGAGATTCGGTTTACTAAATCCAATTATAAATATTATAGCTTATTTCCAGATTACTCTTTTCGTGTATACATGGTAAATCAGACAGCATATATGGCAATAAGTGACTGATCAATTACAGTTCTCTATATGAAAGGGGAGTTACAAACAAGCAAATTAAAGTAATAGTTAAATGAAGGCTCGTTCAAAATAGCGTTCTATAATATCTTACTCTTCTGACCATTACATAAAGACTTAATTGGAACTGTTGTTGTTATGTTGGTTAGTGAGCCTTACAACTATATGTTACTGATAGTCACATGTTTGTACGGACACACATATACATACATTTATGAATTTTAGAGGGTTACTATTTTCCAACAGCATGGATACAAATAAAGTAAACAATTATACTTCGAATAATGTGATGTACGATAACGTCTTTCTTTGTAGTAATAATAATAATTAAACACACATACACTAACTTCTTGAGTAAATAATAATAATAATAATAGAACTTTTTTATTCTGTCTTTCAGTCAGATGACTAATATCACATTAGTATCACTAACTCCAGTAACTATGTGAATGACCTCAAATTCTAATCTCTCCACTTCTCTTCCAGTTTCAATCAGACATGGATATGACTAGAACATAGATAAGACTTTAAGTATATACACTTATTATCATTATTCAGATTAATTTCTTCTTTAAACGAGTAAATAGATAGAATTTTAGATTAATGACTTGTAAGCTGTTAGTTGTTACACACGAATTGGATTTCTGTCTATTTCGATAATTTGTTAGTAAATGATATAGGACTAAGATGAGAACCATATGAATGATGAAGTTATATTCACGTGTTATATTATCGTTTATCTTGGAACGTCATTTTGTTTGATATTTACACGTGTCTTCGATTGATTTCATGGTATGATAAATATTGAAATTATGTACAGTGACAGAAATCGTTTGCATAAAAGACATTGAATGATTATAACGAAAAAGCTGATTGTTTATGAATGTTTCTCGTCATCAACTTTCTTGCTAAGCAAATAATTTACTACGAAGCACTTTATAAATGAAGATTATAACTAACAATAATCAAATATAATGAATGATATTAGTTATGTCGACAGATTTACATTTCAAATTTAAATAGGTTATTATTGAGTATATTTGAAAAGAATAATTACTGCAAGTGCCTATCATGAAGGATAGAAACAAAAAAGAGCTTCCCAGTAAAAATACAGTATTGATTTATATTTTAATGGTCAAAACTAGCGATAACAATTGACAACAAACAAGTGTGAATTGTAGACAGCTTAACAAATAAATCTAGATGGATAGTGGTTAGCAGTGGAATCCAGGACGCGCGTTTCTTACTATTTGGGACTCGTCAGCTGGATGTACGTGCATCTCAGAGTTGATGTTCACTCGAACCAAGTACCGTTCGCTTCAAACGCCATTGTGATATCCACTTAGCTATTGAGTCCTGATAGCCACTTGCTTGTGCAATGGGGTGAAGTTGAAATTCACTTAGTATTGTTTGGTTGAATCTTTCCATTGATGTTTAGGACTCCAACTGGTCAGGACTCAGTAGCTGAGTGGATAACGCGATGGCGTTTGAAGCGAACGGTACTGGGTTCGAGTTCCAGAGTGAACATTAACTCAATATCAATACCAATGCGAACACCTTTACAAAATAAACAGATAATTATCGAGCACAATTGAAATGTACGTTGCGTTAAGTATTACTTTAATCATTATAATATTAGTTTAATAGTTGAGTTCATGAGTCAAATAAAGTTAGAAGACCATGAAAACCTGGAAGCACTGTAGCGGGATCGTGGATGCTTACTGCGGAGGTGTCCCATACTTGGACGAAACGGTCGTCGAGTTCTTCCCGGTATTTCATGGTGGTCTAGCTTTATATTGACTCATGGACTCAACTATTAATTTAATACATGCTCTACAACCCCCCTCCTTTTGATTATAATATTAACTTGTTTCAATAAATGAAATTTTAATATGTTAATCTGAAATTATTCAGGATGATTTATCCTTATTAACCTACTGACAATACTTACTGTTTTTTGAAATATGTTCTTTTACAGCTATGAAATAATACCAGTTTTCTCTGGAAATTTACATTCTAGGCATTATTTATCTTTGTCATGATCAAAAATGTTATACCATATTATTTCGTTGATATTTTACCGTATTGTTTTTCATCCTACTTTCAAGGACATTGTAAATACATTTATACATATTTTTAGTTACCTTATTCAGTTGTCTTCCGCTTCCTAAATGAATCTACTATTCAGTCTGTGACTTCTGAAACATCTGGGTTTCAAGGAAATGATAGAAAATTATCTACGTTCAATGCTCGGAGAAGTTGGAGTTAAGAGTATTTCGATTTCTTTTGGCAAACAGCATGGTGACTGCTTTTTTGGGATTCCACATTTATCTCCACTTAACTGTAATGTAAACATATATAGAATTAACGTTAACGAATAGAATGAAGTTACAAAGAATAGTCATCTTTGAAAAATTTATTGGGTGTAAAAGAGATGTCACATAACTAAACAGTCCAAACTAAATAAACATTGTACGAATACACACATGAACAAGGTATTTTTCAGCATAAGGGTAAAATTTATAACAAGTGATGTATTCATAGTATTTTCATGGATTAGTGCACTAATATTTCCAAAACCTAACTGTCCTAATTCATAATGAGTCATATGATCATCTTATAATATCTCTCATACCATGGTTACTTCGTCAAAATTTGTTTCATGAATCAGGATGCCTATCATGTTACCAACTTTTCAGAATAGTGTGGGGTCTGTACTAACAAGACTGTCAACCAAGTGTTTTTGAATATCATGTCATTTCATTTACTAAAACCCATGATTGTACAATAATCATAGGTACTAATATTCACAAATTATAATTGTTCACCAAATGATTGTTTAGAAGAAGTTTCACGTTTTAATTTAGCCACAGAATGAGTCAATCATGAATTAATTTACTAGTATTATTGACATGAAGCACATGCATATAGTTTAAAAATCAGCACAAAATAAAGGTTTAAATAGTTTGAAAAAGATTTTCGCTGCTATTAAATATCAACTAGAAAACCATTTAAAACCCAACAGTACAGATTTTTAGTGCTTTGTTGTAGTTTGATATTCCTGACTAAGCTATTCCAGAAAAACGACAAAAAAAGTCGCGTAGTAATTTGTATCATATAAATGTTCGTTAAGACAATACAGCGACCTTGTACCTGATAAAATTATGCTGCTAGTCTATTTTATTCCTTTCAAATTACTCACAATATCAAATCCTCATAAAACTCTGATGTATATTTGTTCTCTAAGTGTCTAAACAGTGACTTTGTTTATCAATGAAACATATTTAAGTCATAGATTTCATAATATCATGTACGATGTGAATGATATATCCTGAGGATTTTTACGTAACTAAGACGAACCGTCTGGAATAAAAACAGTTATTATGTTTATACTACTTATTGTTACTTAACAGTAAATATTATATTCACAAAAATTGTTGAATACCGGAAGTTATCTATTGTGATAAGAATTATTTGCGAGATTTACTTGAGACTCCAAACCATGGTGTACTAACACACCCTATACGCCACAAGTGTGCATCAGCTGAAGAATCATTTAAAATTAGGGATCGCTTGACAATTGCCTTGTTTTAGTTTGCGACAACTCAGCATCTGAATATTTGATTCCAGCCTATTCTGAAAGCTGTATTTGAATTAAATTATTGTGAATAATCTATCCAACAAAAAGTTTATATGTCAGGTTTGATTTTTAATTTGGCGAATGAATAAACTTCATTTGCCTCCTATTCTCATGTTGCCTAAACAGAGTTACTTACTTATGTTATATAATTAAGAATTTTAGTAATAAGAGTCAGTCTTTATAAACACTTCAAATACAGTTAACAAAAATTTATCTAAAGAAATATCTATGCTTCGATGTTTAAATCACATCGAAACAAGAAACAAGTTATATCATGATTCGTATTTCGGTGAAGCACACCAAATCAAAGTTTTCATCTTTACTAACTTAAACTGTACTAAAGAATATGGAAGGTATTGTATCCATTAGAAAACTAGTTTTCAAGTTACGTGCATAATAAACACATCGCAGAATATTGTCATTCTTAGAAATAACATAATCTAGTTCATAATCAGTTAGTGAAGAAAAAAATTTCTACAGTTTATGAAAATATTGAAATATTCTCAATATGTTACGGTGAATGGGTTTTACTTCAATATTAGAAACCGGTTTATGGATATCTAATAAGATTTGTGAAAAGTGATTGACGTGTAATCCAGTTAAACTGTTCTTCATCTGATAATACTTTTATACTGAATGAACGCTAGTAAGATTATAAACTAAAGTATAAATTTATTTCATTTATGAGTGGATTAGATAATGCTGAATTGAATAATTATGTATGAAGATATTTTGAACATGTATACTAAGCATTATAAAGCATTTTTTTTGCTGTAATTATTACCATGGTGCCTGCTAGTCAAATTAAATTGATACAAACGATGAACAACTGTCTTTTTTTGTTCAACCTAATTAACTAGAAATTTAGCAGTTCATTAAAATAATCCAGAAAAAGAAGAGAAATGAACACCATGAAAATGTGTCAATGATATCTGTGGAACATCATATCAAAAAGCCATCAACTTTTTGAATCCGATTTCATCTTGTTCATAAATGTATTACTGAATCAAAATATGACACTTCTCAAACATAATAATTTGTCATTAAATGTTCATTACGTTCAATATTAGGTTTATTAGTAAACCTAATAACAGTTTTATGAGACAAATGGTATTAAGAAAAAGCAGAACACTTCCTTGACCATTTAAATTTTTCCAGTGAGTTTGTATCTCCTAACACACCTGGTTCAACTCCACTGGTCATTGCTTCTCACTAGAACTCCAGGAAATACCTCATGGAGCCAGTCACTAGTGAGCATATGATCATTATCAGTAGGAGGTTTTGTGGAGATTTTAGTAATTTTATATAGCTGAAATCACGAGTCAATTGAGGCTAGACCACCATGGAAAACCTGGAAGCACTGGACGACCGTTTCGTCTTATTATGGGACTCCTCAGAAGTGCGCATTCACGATCCCGCCTCTCGAGATCTCCATGTTTTCGAATAAAGAAATCTGTCTAAGTTACTTAAACTACATTCAAAACTGGCTAGTTTGTTTCACTGAAGCAAATGCTTGATGATAAATCAATTTGCATTATCGTATATTTTTACTTAATATTCCTAATATAATAAAGCATGAAGTAGTCTATTGAGAATGCCATATATTTTAATTCCAACTTGTTAAATTAATTCTAATTAAGAGAATTCATTACAGGAATATATTTTCCAACAATTTTTTGTTTTGTTTTAATGGTTAAACTCATCGTAGGCTTGATAATAATTCCAGGTAATCTAGTCTACTTAGTTCACGAGCTTGTTCAATACAGCAAGGTGAAAACTTCAACTTTCGGTTTATTCTACGAAATTTTACTTGCTACGACTTTAGATAAATGTTCTCCTTATTTCACGAAGAGATGAATAGTTGCTAGCAGTGAAATCCAGGACAAGCGTTTCGTCCTAACTGGGACTCGTCAGATGGATGTACCTGCATCTCAGAGTTGATGTTCACTCTTGGACTCGAACACAGCGTCGTTCACTTCAACTGCCATCAGGTTATCGGCTTAGCTACTAAGTCCTGATTTAAGGCAATGTTGAGGCAATCCGCACAGGATGTGCATATACCAATAAGAGACTGATCAGTCGCAGTTCTAAACATTAGTGGGAAGACTCAAACAACCAGTACAAAATAAATCATTACTTCTCTTTATTTGTTTATCAGCTGTTGTAAAAACTGATTTTCAGTCTAGCTGTCTAATATTATAAACCATTGTACTGATTTATTAAGAGTTTAAATTTCCATTTTTCCGACAGCAAAATGAGGAAATGACTTTCGACATTTGAGCTCATTGTTTTTTTTTCACCAAATTGTTGTGTCGCTAAACGGTTTCACTCTAGAATATTCTTCAGTTGGTTCACTTGATTTTATGCATATTTATGTTTGAAACTATTTGTAACTTTCAGATAATCGTCTTTTGAAAATCCCTTATAATGTATCCATATGTGAAATTTCTCATGAAACAAATAAAACAAGATCTCATCATCTACATTTCCAACTATATTCATTTCACATAATATAATAATCAAATGATTTTATCAGTAATGTCGTTGCACAAAAGACATACCTGAACTACATTAGTTACGTCCTCTCAATCAATCTTCGGATATCCATCTTGAAGTTGATCATTCGCTAGTGATTCAGTTCCTTATGCATATTTTAGTATTTCATTAAAATGTCGTAACTGATGGAGTAACAAATAATGTAAATCTTTTAGATTAGTTTTGACACTCATGGACTGTTTCTCTCTAATAATTTAAATTTGTTACAACAAATAAGTTTCCTTCATAAATTGTAGGAAATCAGCCGAGAAGTCTGATAATTAGTTTTTCATAACTTGATGTACTGTCATCAACTGTTGACCAGGTTAAAAGTATAATTCGGTAGTTTAATTACTGTTTTTGATTCAACATTCATTTAGATTTCATTTGGGTGAAAATAATGTTACATTTTTTACAAATGTGATTTCCAACCATTCAGAAATCGATTATTCTAATTGTAGCATTAAAAATAATATGAATAAATGTAAATCCAAGGAATAATTAGGTTAATGATGTCGATACAGTTCACGGTTAGATATTATTTGGCATAGATTTTTCACACACAAGAATTAAATTTTTATTTTTCAATAGTATTCCACAGGCAGGTTGGTATATGAAGATGGTTTGTATAAAATACATCATGCATTGCTCCCTGAGATAAATTCACAATAACATAGCTATAGATACATTGTAATGATCATTACGTAATACACCACCTGACTTGTAAACGGACCTTTTTCAAATAATAAAGGATAACGTGAAAATAATATTTGTACCCCTAATTTATTTCCTTAAGGATAGTCAGTTTTATTAAGTAACCCATTTATTCTTGAGTAGTAAGAAGCATTAGTCAAAACAACTTCAACCAATATTGAATCATTATTGAACTATATTGAAAATAATGAAGATTTTCTGACGAACTACATTTTGCACGTTTACAACTATCAGTATATTCCTGAGTTTTGATTAGCGGTGGAATCGAAGACTCTAATTTTGTCCTATGTAAGACTCGGTAGACGGGTATTCCTGCGTCCCAGTGTTTGTCTACACACTTGAGCCTCAGTCAAGTTACTCATTCTCCTGCTGATTCTAGATGGTAACTTGTTTAATGGTTATTATCATGAGTAGTATTTGTGCTAAGTGATAATTGTTTTTCACATTATTAAGCACATGATTCAAACTACAATATAATACCTTGAAGTGTATTCTTTTTTATTCAAGTGACTATTGGGATACATATTGAAAAGTTCTGCTAGTTACTGGTTCATATATTATGCTCATTTCTGCCACTGTTATTTATTATAACACACTCTTTAATGATGGACGTGAGGCGACAGAGATAGTTTAAATGTTGTCTTGAATGTCAACAAGGAGCTATTAGAAATCCTTACAACGTACAAACAAGCATTATAACTTTCTATCTAACTCACGGTTTGGATAGCTGAAGTTTCCATTTATTTTTTACCGATCTCAACAGCCGTTGTACTTTGAAATGAATTAGCCAAATCCAGATTGTAAAAATGGAGATTATTTGATAGTTAATTTATTAATCAATCAAAATACTTCACTTGTCCCATATATTGAGCTTATTCTATGTATTGACTATCTGATTGCTTACCCAACAATAGTCATCAGCGTTGTGATGACGAAAGAACAAGTTCAAATGAGGCGGGACATTTAAATAAGAAATTATACAGCAGAACACACGAAGAGGAAAATCATACACGTCGTCAATAAACGTTTCTCCTGTTTCTTGTGTTTTAATCAATAACCTATAGAACTTTATCAAGTTGATGTATTTATATACATATTTATAAATAAATCATAAACCGGACACTAATTTTATGGAAATTATAAATCAAAGTAGAGTAACTTTGTCTAAAAAATAGAAATGAATAATCAATATGTAGCAATAAAACTGAACCAATAAATAAGATTAATAATTACATTTAGGCATTGTCTTCAACATTATGATGCTCACACTCAGAGAACTAGGGGAATTTGATTAAATTTCATTGATAGGTAAGTCGTGTATAAATGTTTAACTCAACTAGATGCCAAATCAGAATACAATATGAAATACCAGATCTTCAAAAGTATTATCTGTGACTCTTAAAAATAAACAAACGTACATTGATTACATTTGAAAATAGTGATTGCAGTAAAATGGAAAATAGAGCTTGTAAATTACAACATATGCATAAAAAATATGTGGTTACTTAGTAGATGGATTGGAATTAAGAAACACACATCTGTATTACTACTTAACGGTATTCCACATTGTACAAGCACTTCATGTACCTATAAAAATTGTTGCTCTGGTTGTTAGAAGGGGCATCGGTCTCGTGACTTGCGAAAGAACTCAGCTTTTATCATGAGGCGTCATGATTCTTCCTTCAACTCCCACAGTAGAGTTTAAATAGTTTGAATATTTTTTTTTCTGGTTAGCGTTTTTTAACGAGTTGGTTTTCTACGGGATGGGACCGCCAACCTCATGACCAATCCTCCTCCTTTGTTCGGGATTGGAACCGGCAGTAGCCCCCCGGAGCGGCCACAGGCGGAGTTACAATCCTGCATAAGGCTTAACAAAGGATTATAGATGTCTACTTCAATCACAGGATAATTGAAAGTGTTTTAAAATTAGAAACTTGTGAATGGGTTCAATAAATTAACTAGAAATCAACTCACAACACTAGATATTTTACTAGTGATCAATGAGTGAATTGCTTAACCTGTGTTTTATAATAAAACTGTATAAATTATTTATCCGTTAATTATAATGCACGGTGACTCTTGGGTTGTTGAACTAATTGATTTCAAATATTTGGTGTAACTTTCAATACGGGAAACAACTAGTATAAATATAGCTTATTTTAAGCAAAGATGGATAGTGACTAGCAATAGAATCCAGGACGCGCGTTTCTTACTATTTGGGACTCGTCAGATGGATGTACGTGCATCTCAGAGTTGATGTTCACTCTGGGACTCGAACCCAGTACCTTTCGCTTCAAACGCCATCGCGTTATCAACTCAGCTACTGAGTCCTGATAACCACTTGCTTGTGCAATGGGATGAATTTTAAATTCATTTAGTATTGTTTGTTTGGATCGATGAAAAGATTCAAACAAACAATACTAAGTGAATAGCTTATTTTAGTTATTGAGTTTATAAAGTAAAAACAAACATTTTTTTAAGCTATTCTATTTTTTAAAAGATGCTGAGTAATAACCATTGATTTGTTTTTTGTTAAATGAATTGCTTTTAAGCACGTAGAAAATTATAACTATTTTTTAATTTAACATAAATCGAAAAAATAACTTTTTGAGTTTGGTGACTGCTCAGTTTTATGTACTTTAGATGATTTCAACTCTTTTTTTGGGTGTAAATGTACTCGAATTAATTTTGAGTAGTAAAGGATGTTTCAAACAATAATGATTTTAACATCGAAAAAGGATAGTGAAATAATCTACCAGTACCTTTTAAATGATGCCTTTTTTAGATAAACTTGCAGAAATTGACAGTTTACCTGTTCTATAATTTAGACTATATTTTATAATGCGGAATCAGCTCCATATGATATATAGTAGCTACACAAATCTTACAACAAACGTACTCTCTTATAATATGTACCCACTGAGCGTCGATTTTGCTGTCTGTTCGTAGATCGATCACAGTAATATTTTGATTTTTTTATCTGGTAATTATAGTGAGTTTTGTGACTACCTCTAAAATTGAAAGTAAACACTTTGTTGTTAGTTATTTGCTTGTAGTTTCAGCGGAGAAACAGAGAACAAGACAACTGGGGGAATAACGTTACAAAGGTTTAATTCAGCCTTCCTTCGAGATACTCATAAATTCAACGAATTCAAGATAGCTCTCAGTAGCAGGTTCCAAGACATAGAGCTGGAGGCGGATTAAAGAAACAGTTGGAACAGTTGGCAACAAATACTGCTGTTCTGAATACTGTGATACCGGCTAGCTTTAAAGGAATATTACCTTTGTCCTCAGATGTTATAATAGATTTGAACAATTTCCCAACATTAATTTGGCTTCGACGACAAATTTGTCAAACGTCGAAATATATTAGCTTTTGGCATTTTGTTGGACTGCGGTGCTGATGTAAAACAAGACTTAAAACGTTTCAGTGAGCTTACCCAGTTAATTAAACGAACAACGTCAGATGTCTATTAGGCACTAAATTGGTTATATTTTGTTGATATAGACATCCAACAGTTTCATCCGGATCTTGCATATGCACTCTAATGCCTATCAAGTACCTTAGAATTCAGTTTTTAATTGGTCGATAAACCTATCGTCGATTGCAGTAATGCAGAAATACGTTAAATTTCTGGTAAATTCAATGGAAAATCTCCAACCTATGAGAGCTAGCATACTTCAGATTCATAATATCCCGAGGTATTATTCCATGTTACCTATTGTCCCAGTTGCAGTGGTTTATTATATTCAGAGTTAAATGATTGGAGTGAGATATGTCGTTTTAGTTTGATTAGTAAGAATTGAGAATTATATTCAGGTTTCAATTATCTGGAGAGTCGGTGTCCTGCCAAACCGATTTCCTCCAATCACCTATAATATATGATTTTGTTTTTTCTCCTGTTAATAATTTGTGTTTTAGTATGTTATTTTGCCGAAAAAAAACACCTATCCCATTGGATAACTGACGTATCATTTGATATCGATTTATTTGGGTGTTTATGTCAATAATTCGACCATGTGAACTCAATTACTCAGTAACATTTATTCATTGACTGACACTAGATTGATTGTTGTTTCTGATTTATCTGATCACTTCAATTATCAATGTAAATTTATGGATTTTACATATCATTCTACTTTTTCTGGTTTTACAACAATTAGGTAAATTATTATTATCAGAAGGGGTTTTTGTGGAGATTTAGTATTTTCATAGTTGAAAGCGTGAGTCGATTGAAGCTAGACCACCATGGAAAACTTGGATCAGTTGAAGTTAGACATTAACATCATTGGATGCCGGCTCAGTGGTCTATCGGTTAAGTGCTCTGGCGCGAGACTGGTAGGTCCTGTATTCCAATCTCGCGAGTGCGGGATCGTGGATGCACACTTCTGAGGAGTCCCATAATAGGATGAAACGGCCGTCTAGTGCTTCCAGGTTTCCATGGTGGTCTAGCTTCAATTGACTCACGCTTTCAACTATGAAAATTAGATAAATACCAAGGCTATCTAGTAACTAGGGAAAAAGTTGATTAACCCGATCTTAGTTAAATAAATTATTTATAACTAATCTATCTAGTCCACGTGGATATTAAAAATCCGAAAGTAACGTATAATTAATAATTTTTTGTCTAAAACTGTTTCACAATACTATTTAAATGTCCTTTAATTTAAACTAAATAAATAAATAAATTTCCTGATACCATCCAAATGTGTGTTAACAATTTTGATCGATGAATATATCATTATGTTTCTCTTATTATATATGTAAAAGCCTAAGAACGCACACATTCAAAAGCACTTACCATTTCTGTTCAATGTAATTCTTTAATGCTTAGTATTATTATTCTTCCCTATTTCAAAATGGCTACAACTTTTTAGAAATTTTTCTTATTTTTTATTTATTTATTAAAACTCTTATTTGAATCTACAGTTCATGGAATGATGGTTATTAATTTTAAGGATTATTGTTAAAAGCTTTTAAATTTCCCACTTTTCATATACAAAAGAAAAACAACAACGAAACTTGGTTAAATTGTTTATTAGCACCATTAGTTTAATTCTAATATAAATTTTAATTATTTCAGAGTAAATACTCATGTTCAATTCAAGTTATTTTCAGTAGCTTCATTACTCCTTTATTTTTCTAACATTTTTTTTGTTTTTGGATTTTGATAATTAGTACATTCGAAAAGATCTTTAATGGATATCGAAAGTTTAAAAGGCCCTTACATTTATAATATTAAAAATGAAAAGTATTCATTGTTTTCCTCTTATTGGCATAGATGTTTCAATGCAATAGCTAAGCTTTGTGATTCACCAGGACAATTAACGAAATCTGCGTAAATCTTGAGAGAGCAAGACTATAAGGCTGTTCGCTCCATAAGTTATTATGATATCTGTTAAATGAAAGTGACTGGATTAGGTTTTGATGTTTGAAGCCATCAGTGGTCAGGTTGTGGTGTGTGCTACTTACATTAACATGAGTAGTATATAACGGTAATCAGGGTTAGAATGTCTGGCAGCAGAAGGTCAAGAAAGAAAGAACGGGAACAGAAAGCAATTGGTATGAAAATGCAGGGCCAATGAAGTCTAAGACGACTGACTGATGTTTGCTAATGGAACAGTCAAGTTTGAGACAATTGACTAATATTTTGCAAATTAAGTATTTACTGTATGATTCTCAGATTTTACTAAGATATTCTGTAACTTCGTGTTCGAATACGTTCGACTGTCCCCACTTGTGTTCTCGTTCACAACAAGGTCACGCTCCAGTAGGAATCCATGATATAAGTTTATTCAATTGAAAATTATTATATAGTACGAAACGTGCACCTTAGATCTCACTTCCTGTCATGAAAAAATTCTGTATTACTTTAAATTAGATTATTAGAGATTTCTGTTACTTATACACGATAGCTCTAATGATCTTTCATTTCTCTCTTAAAGTGGGTTCAGTTAGCAAGTTTTACTTTCTTTTGACTTATCATCAAATTATCTATAGTTAGTAGATATTTTTGCTCGAAAATTCTATAAATTTTTTTCCAGGTTACATCTGCTATTTGCGTAAACGAATGTTTAGTGTCTGATCTGTACTTACTGTGTGTATTTAGAAAGCACATGAATTCGATGAGTGTTTTATGTTCATCATCTGACAGCAAATAAGTATACAAATATAAATCTGAATATAAGTTTATTCGGCATTAAAGTTTTGTAGGAATTTAGAATGTCTTTTTTCTATGTTCTTCGACTTCGGTTTGTGTAACCCTAACCCTATACTTCAAGAAAACAAGTCTAAATTGTTTTGAAACATAAATGATCAAAAGCTTAACTTCAAATGACTGCAAACCATGCATCTTATAGGAATATGAATTACTTAGAATCTGTAATTTGAATTATTCTTGGTAATTAAAAACCATTAAAAAGAAGCTATCGACCCAGGTTTATGTTAGTTTAAACAAACTAGTGGAATGTATTTACAAGCTTGTTGAATCTTATAATTCTGCCATAACCGAAGTCTGACAACTTGTAGGACTGGGACGTTTAAATCAGCTGATCATTTAGTAGCTACCAAGGTCCTATTCTCTATTCTTCAATGTTGGTTATGCCAAACGAAAGTACATTGTAAATCAGCATTGTAGTAATCAGGTTAAAAATATCTAAACACTTCATTATGCGATGAATTTGTGTAGTAAGAATGACGAAACTTTCCTTCGGTTACACTCAAATTTAATTACTTTGACAGGAAATCAATTTAACATTATTTAGTTTATGAATACACGAGTTCCGTCCGTGTGATGTGAATTTTGCGATCAGTTGATATGAGCTGACGAACATAAAATGAACTTATAGCATCCTGCTTCCATTAGTGAACTTGTTCTTAAGAAGAACAGACAATCATTTCTCTCTTGATCTCTTTAATGTTATCAGCTATAAGTAATCATTTTTATATTTCATAAGTGAACTTTATGAACTGAGTTAAGTTTTAAAGTCGACCTAGTAGTTGAGTTTTATTACATTACATAGTGATCCTTTAGTATCAAATTATTATAGAATAAACATGATTCGAAATCGATCATAAAGTGAATACTTATATTTGGTAGAGGATAAGGTTGCAACTTGGTATAAATGTTTACGTACGAAATTTAAATGAAAGTCAATGGTTAAAATTATATGACCTGAATAGTCAAATATATCTATGATAAGGAACACGCACCAGTGACTGTTCACGAAAACTATTCTGTTCGGATAACTGACATAAATGAAAGAACTTGAAAGAGAAACGTCTCACTAGGAAATTTCGGCGCAATCGATACATTCTTGTATGTTGGGAATATTGCTCCGTGAACCGATTACACAATTTTTGCTTTAGATCTATTTCATCTTTCACACCTGTTGTAGAGAAAACATTGTTAAATAAACCGATTACCATCGATTTGGTATTGGTTTTATTTCTAATTATAAAACTTATATATTAGTTTAGAGTCTTGGTAAGAAACTAGTTTTTAAAAAAATATTTCTGCTCTCAACTTGTGCTTTTAATTACCATATTTGTATATAGTTCAATGTATTCAACCAAAACTAATCGAAATATATTATCGAGTGTTGTATTATGATAGTATTAGCTATTATTCTAGCAAGTGGACTTTTTATTATAAAAGAATGATCTTAATTGTATACGGTTCTTGTCGATTTGATATACCGTAATTAGCTTGGGGACATTCATTACTTCTATCAATTGGGATCAAAAAAATTTCTAGCCATTTACTAACAAATTGTTTATTATTCATAAATGAACCAAACTAAATCACCCACAAACTTTTGTCTTCTTGCCTTCAAGTAAGTTTGACTATACCATGTTTAGCTGGATGGCTTGTGAATATTTGTTTAATTTATTCTCACGGTTATTAATTTTCTATCAATTTGTTATGAAAACAGCTTTCACGAGGGTTACTGACAGTTGCTCATCAGTGAAATTGGGTGGTGATCACTCTTTATTACCAGTTAGATGTAATTTTAGACTACGAATATATAGAGATAGTAGAAATCAGCCATAATAAGATGAACTATATCTTATTACCCTACTATTGAAGTAACATCATTTTACATCAGAAGTAAGCATAATAGACTTAGATTACTATTCGATTGATAGTAACAACAACGATAACAAAAGTTAATATTGGAAATTATTGGCTTTAAGTTACAGTTAAAAGCCAAAAAGTGGAAACCATAACATAACCATCTTCATTTTAAGTCTACTTCATGCTGTTAGTATGACGTTTGACAACTATAGTGTTTTCTATAGAACGGGAGATTTACATTAATCATTTAAAATTTGAATGATTTGAAAAACACTACACCAGTAGTACATTTGTCTGGTATGTTTTACAAACATGCAAACTTCTATGTTACATCGTAGAAGCAGCCCTCCACTGTGTTTAAACCGTAGGTGATTGGCATACATCATGTGATGAATAAAACATAAAAAAGAAACAATCCATCTTTTATTTGAGTTAGTAATCGCATAATATACCAAAACATTACTATCAGCAATGCAATAATTTCTTAGCAAATATATAAATTGGAGACTAACAAATGTGGGAACAATGGATGGTTATTACGTTTTTGAACAAGATTCCAAGGCAATCTGTAGACATGATCCCACTTTATTTCAAATCTGGGAGTTTCGTGAGTCTTGCAATGACTTCAATGACATTTAACATGTGGATCAGAAACCAATAGTTTGTAATCTCTAACGTTAGTCAATACTTCGTTACTATTCATCCTGAGGTTAGGTTATGAAAAAGTCTATGGCTGTACGGAAAAGTGAATTTCAGTTAACTAATGCATGTTTAGTAAGAAAAAATTATTAGAAGTAAAAGTTGGAAAATATATGAAACAATAAGAATACTACAAAGAGATGAAAGGTAACAGAATTTTTAATATTTATGGGGTTTATTTCCATTATAAATCCCATAGCTATGTACAAATTATCCGAATATAAAAACAATACGACTTGCCTAAACTGCTGAAGTTGCGTGAATACAGTTCACAAAGCCTACGTTGCATAAAATATGATTGAATTTGAATGACTTAGGATATGAAAATAAATTTGAACTAAAATCTAACATCATCTTGAGAAATAATGAAAACTGGGGAGCATTGGACAGTTGATTTTTTCTCAACTTAGAACTACTAGATAAGTCATATTTTCGAACCCATACACAACGTAATTTAAATGTTTCAAGTCTTGTGGTTATGCACAACACACATTTTTGACGTCATCCAATTTATCTCTTCAGAGGATACCAGTTTAGAATGAAATACTGCTTTCAAGTTATAATTGAATTGCTAAATATTGCCCAACCAAGATTTAAATATATGAATCATAAAATGACAAACGAGACGGGTCGGTTAGGGGAACTTTCCTATGAAATACACTGCAATCTAATTTCTTAGCTCAAATGAATGGATTCTATAGTTTATTGAAAACCACAATTAATATTTTTCACATAATGATCAAACATTCACACCAAGCTGTTTGATTTATGAGATTTACCCAGTGTGTAGAGAATCAATAAATTCCCTCTCATCCGACTGTTACTACTTTGTAGTATATGTATACCATATAACAACAAAGTAGTTATTCGATGAAGTTATGTTTGGAGGTAGAAATAAAGGTGAAAAAAACGCAATTTAGACAGAACGTAGGTAATCTGCTGTAGATCCCAGTTACTCATATGTAATAATGAGTCCTGAGTGCTTGCTGTTAATCAAATTGACAACTTGACGTGAACGGTGGAATATTTGAAATGACTCAGGATTTTATATGAGTTTGACTAGGGTTTTATAATCTTTCAATAAACATAACATAATTTTACCTCGTTTTCATAAAATTTGATCTAATCAAGTACACTAAAATCGTGCTTACTAAACTTAATTCGAAATCCAATTTGATAGAGATCTTTATTTAGAAAATTGAAGTTAGCAGATGAAAACTATGTCTAAAAATTGTAAAGCCTTAAATATTCTTCCCTATTAACACATTTCTTTACTCATTTTTATTCTTTTGCAGGGTTAGTAAAATGATTTTTCCCTCATGTTATACATTACTTTTAACGGAAAGCCAGAACATAACGAAATGATATATGAATATATCAAAAAATTACTTTGTTTTTGGCGATACTTACTCTTTCATTTTCTGTATTATGAATTAAATTATGCTCTGGTAAATGAATTTGTTGCTTTTTACAGTTTATACATAACTATAAATTCATTGCATTAGTCATCAATTATAATAAAGTGACCCCAAAACAGGTTGATTCACCTGTTAGCATTATCTTATACTTGAACAGTTGGTTAACCGTTTAGTTAGTAAATCCAAGACACTATAACTTTCTTTCAATATTTCTTTTCAATACTTTTCTAACCTATGACTCATAGAAATCTTAGACATGGTAACACGGGATTCGATACAGTATAGCAGATTTGATGAAAAAAGCAACAAAAAAGTGGGATTGAAATAATGATAAATATATGAATAAAGTATAACTGAATTAATAAAAATATTTTCGTAATCATATGTAACATATTAGTTCAGTAATTTTGACCATCAGCAAAGCATAATTTTTGTTCGTTTATAAACACTGAAATGTTAAAGTAATACAATGAAGTATGTTATTAGAAGGTTAGCGTTAAAAATATAAAGGTTAGATTGTATATGATTTAAAGATAATTTCTCCACCGACTAACACAAACTGACAGAATCACGTAAACAAAAGATCACGAAAGTATTGTTTTAATACAATTTTGGTTTCTAAGTAATGTATTTCTTCAATTTGTAAAGTAATGAAATACAAAAAGAAGAAATTTTCAGGCTATCCAGTCACCATTCACATTTATTACCATACATTATGATATCGTTGAAAAAATTACTTTCAGTTACGATTTAGCTGTTCTAAATTTGTTCTTGAGTTATATGTTTTAACCAACCTTGTTCTCTAAATGCAAACAAACATCTGAAGCCGAGGTGAAAGATTCTATATTGTGGACCTAAAAAATTTGTATGACGTCAGTAATTTATATGATATAAAAAGTCTGTTAGTGAATATATTTTTCTGTAGTGTTAATGGATAATGAGACAAAAATACGCGCTACAAAATATAACTCAGCTATAATTACTGAAACGAGATGTACGTTAGTTAGGAATAGATACTTCTAATCTAATGTTCAGTTAAAGTAGATCAAAAGACAAAGACAATACTTTTTTTATTTTATTATTTTATGGGCTTCCAGATGTTGCTGTTCATGGATCTCTCTTCATTCATATTCTGCTTGAACGCGTACATTTAAACTTGTCATATTTACTTGTTAAGCATATTTTAAATACTGGTAACTAGGGCGTGACTACTATTAAGGACATCGACAAATGGGAAAATACAAAATCACTAATTTCATTCAATTGATTCCCTTTATAAATTTAAATGCAGCAAGAACAAACACTGATGCAGAATGATATGAATTCATTACATTTCGTGGTTTCTCATCAGCTGCTTACAACCATGTACGTATTAAAAGTTTACATTTAAGTAAGATATAGTGTGAAACAATTGACATAGAAGAGTGAAAATAATTACAATTATAAAGACTATCTATAATAACTCTCTCTCTCTGTATATATATATATATATATATATATATATATATATGCAGGAACAGGTCGGTCATTTAGTGTTGGAATCCCAAAAACATTATGGGTGGGTGATGCATTAATTAAATGAGGTTTAGAGACAAACAGGATAAATTATGTGATAATTTTAGAGGTTATAAAGGGTTATAAAGGGAATAAAAAAAAACTGATAAAATGGGTTGCGTAATAAGTGAACAGGATTGAAGAGTTTACATAAGTTCAGAGAACTAAGTGAATGGAAATGTATGAGTGAGGAGGTGGCTTTATTGCATATAAAATAAGAATTCCGTAAAGGAAGACAACATAACAAAATGAACGTTAACAAAATAAAACTAATGACCAGGGTGGTAATAGGTTTATTACTCTCTTTTTGGATACATAGATCAGATTTGAGTTTTTCACAGCTTCAGCAAACCGAAGAGCATTGTTCTTTGTTTGCTAATAATTTTGAAGGCTTGAGGAATGTCAATGGTGTGTCAGTTGTCAAGTAAATGATGGGCTATTGCACTGTTAAGGTTCATTGCGCCTCTCAGTCTCAAATTCTTTGGAACATGCTCGGAAGTGTAAACATGTACTCTTCTCTCTGTTCCTCCAATGTATGTGATTTGACACGTACATGTAAATTGGTACTGAAAAATAGGACCTTTCCATTTTTGTTTGAGTGAGCAGTTCGTTTCATACAACGTCGTCAGTCTCGCTGATGAATAAACAACCTCCAACGCGGCATTTATCCTGTGGTTAATTATTTCAGTGATTTCATCTCCTTTGAAGTGTAAATAGAAGAGGTAGGTTTTCTTTTCAATTGTATCGTATTTACAAGGATGTTGGTTATGATATACTTCTCTATGAATTTCTCTGGATAGGAATTTTCTTGCAGCAAAATTCGCAATGAAGTAAGTTTCTTCTTCCAGGCTTTCCTTAGAGCAAAGTTTACGAGCGCGGTCAAGAAGGATAAGTGCAAGTCCCTTTTGGTAACTCCTTGCACTAAAGCTGATGTAATTGAGATAAAATTTACTCCAGGTATTTTTACAGTGGATGTGTGTTTGTAATGTATCTAAGAAATAAAATTTATCTTCTGCTCCATGTTTCATAATAAAATCTATTTCCTTGTGTGCTTTGTTAAACGGATCGAGTAGGTATAGAGAACACCTATGAATGTTGCAGACAAGAAATGTGTCATCAATATATCTACAGTAGAGTGTGGTTTCTTTGATTGAATGCTTGAGCTTTCTCTGTTCCAGGTTTCTCATAAATATATCAGCCAGCATTGAACACAGAGAGCTACCCATGGCTACTCCATCAATTTCGCGATACAACACAATAGTAAAATCATTAACTAATAATATATATTTCCTAAACACTGAAAGAGTAAAATTATAGATGATATTTCGACATTTAAAATAACGGGTGCATTGTTTAAAGCTCAATAATTTTTAGATACACTCATTAGAATACCTTGCAGAACTAAACGTGCAACCTGAATTCGATTGGTAGTTCTTCAATCAAATATAATCAGAGTAGAGAGAAGCAGAAAAAATCTCTATGATTTTCGAAATCCCAACTTTGTATAAAAACTGATATTATTTTACGTGTTTGTTGTAACGATGACGTCTAGATTTATGTAAAATCCCTGGTAAGAAAAAAATCAAACTAAAGGTGCAGTAAAACTGTAAGACTGAACAAATCTGGCTGAAAAATTTGGTGAGTATTCAGTTTCATAACAGCACATTTAAATAAAATAAATGCTTAGGATTGAAAAATGTTCAAAAGATTGGACGGAACGAACATCCTGAATTTGAGCGCTACTAACAATCGAAAACTATTTAGCCATATTCCAAATTTTATCAACATATGATCATCATTATTGCTGTATTGTATGCTATCAAGTTTCATCATGTTATTTTTTATTGATAAGAGAATTTTCTCTACGCATATATTATCAGAGTAATATTTCATTTGAAAGCTATCAACAGTAGACATTCAATGAATAATTGCTCTTCCATTCATTTAAATATGAATGACTCACCATTCATACAAATAAATGATAAATGGCATAGTGTAATGTAGACATTAAGAACCATAAATAATTTGGCACTGACGGGAAATTTTTAAAGCCTTTTAAAGTAAAATATTTTAAACAAAATATTTTTTAAAAATGCATATTTTATCGGGTATTTTGTTTATTGCTGCTTACTTAAAAAAGGTTGTCAAAATGACGTAAATTAGAATCTTTTATAGTTAAAACAAGTATACACTAAAATCTGACAATCACTTACTCACTGAAATTAAATCTTTATTGAGTAGTCAGATTTGAAGATAAGCTTCTGTTGAGTTATAAGATAATCGATTAAATTGACATACAATCATAAATCTGGATCAAGGTTACCAATTTGTTTTCTTACAGCAACTAAGGGTTAATAAGTTGATTACCTAGTAGTTAGATAATCAGGGCATAATTTATAGTCAGTCAGCTCACCACTGGTTGCTAGCACAAAGCAGTTAATGAAATTTAAAATATCTAGTTTACATTGTAAATATTCACCCAAGCTATTTATGAACTGTACTTCTAGTCTATCACGGATAAATAGCATAAACGAAGGCATTTTCATTAAGAAACACTATATAGTAGTAAGTCGACTGTTTTTTATAAAACAATTCTGAGGATACGATAAAGGAACACTTAGTTGATTCGTAGTTAAAATCCGAAGTTGTAACCTATTGACGGACAACTGAAAAATTATCTTTAATTGTATTTAACTTAAATTATTAAGTTTATGCACTACTAGTGTTTATATATATATTGCAGTCCTGTCACTTACAATAACCTAATGCCTCATTTTTAAAACCTGATTTTTAAAGTTTAACAAACTAGTAATCAAAACATTTCTAAAACCTTCCAATCATCATAACATTCGCTTGCTTTTATGTGTTAATGTTATTTTCATTATGGACCATATTTATAGAAAGAAGACTGTTTCATAAGTACAAATAGTATATTAAACTGAATAGTTCGCTAGGTAGTTTTCAAAATGATGAGGACGGACTACTTGTTTACTTATATCAGGAATACGTCAAAATAACAAGTTGACACCACTTTCTGTACTCTTCTCTAGTCAAATAATATACACTGTGTGTTGAAGCCCTTTATAACCTGACTGTTAATTAATGTTCATATATAATGCTACTAAATGTTTTCAAGCAAGTGATTGAAAGTAACAAACACAGATATTGAACATTTGCTATTGAAAAATACTCAGAAACTAGATAAAATCGTCAATTTGCTTAGGTAGAAACGTCGCTAGTACAATCTCTATGTTATAAACTATTTTAAATCAAAACAATTAACCACGTTTCGTCATGATTTCGGTTCCCTTTGCTTACTAACCATGTACTGAAGACTATATTTACACAAATTCGCAGTTACTTTGCATTATGTTCTGTGATATGATTGCAAAACAACATTTTACTTTTACTACAATAAGTATTCTGATTTGTCCTTCTGTTCAGCCCCTATTATACCACAATAAACACTTTAAATCAAATTGTATTTACTACTGAGATGATATCCAATGGTTTGCATTTCTAACTTCAATCAACCTTGAGTTTACCTACTTCTGTTTGAGCAAACATGCCGAATCATCAACTCTCAAACTAACGTTACTGAAAATAGACTAGGACATAAAAAGTTACCTTGCAAATGAATTACATTTATTATTCTATATGACAGTTCATTCTTAACTTACAACACACTATGATAATTCTTTCAGGTATTCACATATGGTTGAAAATGTTTTCAGTCTTGTTATGAAGTGATACGAAAGCCCCCTACGTCATTGAAAGTTAAATTCTACCCTTCTTAAACTAACCAGAATTATTTTAGTTCAAATTTACACTTCTGGAATTCAATGTAAAAAGTTTTCAAAATCCGAGAAAACATTACATTGCTTACACGAAATAATCAAAGACATATATATTCACATAAAAATTTCCATTTCAAACTGATTGTTTACACCGTACTAATTACTGTTCCAGGGTGTGTTTTTTAAATACTCTGAGTACAAGTATTTTGACATAGGTTCGATTGTCACCCAGTCTTCAATTGTTATACATATTAACTTCTGTTTATTACAAAAAATCGCGAATAATTACCTATTAGGGAGAGAGAGAAAAGAAGAAGGAAAAAGATTCCTGTCAGCAGATCATAAAATAAGTAATAATTTTTGACGTTTCAGTTAAAGAATTAATTTCTTAAAATGTACATGAAATTTCGTGCGGAACCTGTTTTTCTTGCTGTTATTCTGCTATGTATGCGGACGATAAATATAAATGAGACTGAAATGGATGGACATGAGTTATTTGTTTGGGATAGTTCAAAAATAAATGGAATCGGTTTAACATTGCCTACAACATTAATGCACCAAAATAGAAATCAATATTAACTTTGTACTCTCAGTATACTTATTTGAAATAAATGGAATAAAACCAGTTGTCAATACAATCACTAAGTATCAGTGTGATTGTAGGTAGTTGATAGGAAACCCTAAACATGAATACAGTTAACATTTCAAAATAGTACACGAGATGGCGAATCACTTAGACTAATGGCGACACTTCGACTTGGTTAATGAAATTCAATCAGCCCCAGAAGACTCAACAAACATAGCATTGGTTGCTGCTCAACAACCAATCAATTGTAGATTCTTTCATATCCTTACATTACTCATACAGATATCACGTTCACGCACTTGTACCAGTGCCTTGATATATTTCTGTTAATAATTAGTTATATAAGTCACAGGAACTGGCATGTACGCTTATCAAAACAAAACTGTCATCAAATCAAAACGTGTTTATTGGTCGAAAATTTGTTGGTTGTTAATCAAGTTATTAGAAATACTTCCGGAAATTTGATCGCATGAAGTTCTCGTACGTTAACATATGAATGTTATGAGATCCTTCATATCAGTAACCATGGTCAGGATACTGATTTAATGAATATAATAAAAGCACTTAAGAGTAGTTTTGTCCTTATATGCCACTGATTTATAGATAATATTATTCTAATTTATTTATTATTCTTTATTTCAACAAGGGTAGTTTAGTAACTAATGTATCATGAGTTTGACATTAAACTATTTATTTATCGTTATCAGTCTTTTTACTAAACAGATGTTGATAGTATTGTTTATCAATGATTCATGTGTATCGTAGTACTTTAACTGATTTAAAAAATATGCATTAAAACGGATTCTTTTCAGAGGCATGATGAACCATGACTCATGCCTTAAAATTGAATACTGTCAGCGGTAGAGTTAATTTATGAAAAAAAACCTTTTATTTTACTCGTATGTTTACTAGTAATTTTATCTACGAAATATGCAGAATAATAATTTGCTTTTTTTTCTTGTGATTTATTACTGAGCAGCTTTCTCTCTTATCCATTCCTCCTTTCATTCTGCTCGTTTCATTTTGTTTTAGGGAATTATACAAATATTCGAATCTCCTATAGCTGAAAAGAAAGACATACATAGGGGACTTACGAAAAAAACAAAAATAATACACTTGAAAATACATAAATTGTATAAATAATTCAGTATGATCGAAAACCTGCTAATGTATGTTACTATTATTAAATTGTATTTTAGTATGAGTACCTAGTTAGAGTTAACTTATTACAGTGTGTGACAAAAATTTGATACAGATTCAGCAGCTCTTCAAAAGGCCCACCCAACTAAACTATATACTTGTGGCTGTTAATAACTAGTAATGAGAAAGATTTTCTAAAATTCTAGGGTAAACTCATAGTAAATTTAGTTCACCTTTGTAGGAAGTGATCCATTTATCGCTATTACATTGAATTGTCATGACAGAATTAACGTTATGCGATTAAGATGAGCAAGTGATTGTTTGAACTGATATAAATAGGGCGGCCAAGTAAATATTACTCATTTAAACTGGGTTATTTGCTCAGTCTACTGAAACTCGAATGTCAAATGACAGAATGACTGATAAAAATGAGTGATTTTATGTAGAGAAACTACTCATGTATAAACAAAGAACTTTATACAAATTGTGATTAAAATTCGTCTGAAAAATACACATGTGACTCAGACTTCATAATTTATGTGTCAGCCAATAACATTGAAGTCTAACAAATGTTAGCGTAATATTGTTTGTGCATGTGCATGTGGAAATCCCTCCTGTATCCAAAGCACATTGTATTCCATCATGATTTACTTGTTTGGCACATAGTAAAATTGATTGTATAAACTCTTTCGTGTAAATTACTAACTGTATAGCCTAGAAGTGGAAATATCTAGTTATTTTGTGTTATATATTTAATACTCATATTCACGTTTATATAATACCGTAGTTACCACCCAACCATCGTGTTTAGACGTTCTTGTGTTTAGTGTAAGTCACCAAACTAATCCAAAAACTATCAGCAACTTTAAAAATACTGGATGTTACATTTAGTTAATCATGAAACTGTCAAAATATTCTAGGGTTTTCTAGGCTCTTAGTCTATGCTTCATTTTATGATTCACCTGGTTACAATAAAATAGTTTATATATATTTATGACTGTGGAGAATTGTAGTAAGCTATCACAAATTATACTTTATACCTCTAACTTACAAATCGACTAAACATTACTCGAGTGCATTCAAACTATAAAAACTTTAAACCATTTTCCTAGTCATTAGTTTAGTGTTGTTATGAAATTAGTTTATGTAAACATCTAGGCTCATAACATGCTGAATTTTCATGAATTCGGGTAGCCAATTAGTAAATAGTCGATGTAATAAATTTTATTTCATTGACTTGATGGATTACTTAACTATACATAATACATGTATATATTGACGACAAATCAATTCGGAAGACGATTTATATTCATTCCTTGTATAAAGTTTGTTAATAATAGGCTTAATATTCATTACAGATTAAGTAAATTTTATGCGTAAATGATTATATAGTGATAACAGTTATAAAATAAGTTTTCAGATAGCACCTATAATTTTTCAGTTAGCGATTTTCTCATAACCGCATAATACACTTTGTGAACATATTATCCACTAAAGTATGTACTAGTTGTCTTTACGGAATCCTAAATCGGAACCAATCAGCAGTATTTGCCCACAACACGTAACAGAAATCGTAAACCACTATATCTACCTACCACTAAAATCAAGATTCATCATAGAAACATGGAATTCAGTGATCGTACCGTCCTATTGTACAAAAATATACACGCAGTCATCGGAAACTGAAAACTAATGGATAGTTGAAGTCTTACGTATGAATAGATAGTCTCTTATCTCACTACTACACTGACTGCCATCAGACCATAGACAAACAAAATTTACATTTAATGATAATCTTGAGTTATGAAAAAAATTTTGTTTTAGTTGAAAAGAGTAAATTTTTTAACTTAAGTTTTATACCTTTGATCAATAAAAGGTCATTACGAAGGATCATCGCACTAACCAAAAAGTATATACTTAGTAACTTATTGATTTGAGACTGAACAACTATGTTGGGACTCAATAAGGGTTAACTTTTTATTTCAAAAAGCTGAAACGGTGAATATTTCCTTTTCATTACTGCGTTATTTTACGTTAACACAAAACAAGTTAACACATGAATCAAACAAGCAGAATTCAATTAACCATGTATTAATACCTTTTATGTCCAATATACCACAACCCATCCCCCTCATTTTTGTATCATGACCATCATTACATTTGAATTACGCAAATTTAAAGGATCTAGGGAAATTAGTAAACAATGTACACTATGTCCATTTGAAAACCTTGGATTGTCGTGTTATGTTACAAATAGTTTGAACGCATTTTAAGGTTCATTGAGTTGTATCATGAATCTAAAGATAAAATACTTTGAAATTTGTAATTCTAACCCAGTAATATAAGACTATATCTATAGAAAATTCTTATACTATCATTATTAGTGGCTAACCTGTATATAAGCTATGAAAAAGGCACATTATACGAGATGCTAGGAATCTGTTTAATTAGAAATTTCATACATTTCATTTCAGTACTGCATTGATTTACTTCAAACTATTGATTGAACTCATTAACCCTTATATAAATAACACAAACAAATGAAAAAAGAAGAAAAAACTTACATTGAGTTAAATTGGTTCTCAATCATTTAACCTACATTAAGATTGGAAGTAAATAAGTTTACGATGATACTATATTTTTTCTAATCAATTTTTGAACGATAATATTTTCTGGAATGAATTTAACAGAAGCAAATCAAATCCCTGAGTTGTTCATCCCATGATAGTTACGTAATAAAGACATATCTAGCTACTCATAAGATGACCCTGTGATTCGTAAATTTTATCATTCACCGATCAAACTCCGATGCTTTTTACCAACACATGAATAGTTTTATAAATAGCTCTACA
Source organism: Schistosoma mansoni (assembly GCF_000237925.1). Lineage (NCBI taxonomy): Eukaryota > Metazoa > Platyhelminthes > Trematoda > Strigeidida > Schistosomatidae > Schistosoma > Schistosoma mansoni. Next base: position 10,921,479 of record NC_031502.1, on the reverse strand, counting down.
CAGCGTCTTCACTGCTTTTTATAGACTCGTTGATAAACGAATGAATGAAATTAAAACAACAAGGTTTTGGGGATCATAAATGACCATACACATTTGCTTAGTCATCTTTAAGCATTAAGTGCCACTATAATTCCATGCGCCACTACAAACATAAATCTCTTTGAGGAAACGCATGGCAGATGAAGCCAGGTCATCAATCCATCAAGTTTCTATGCCATTTGGTGTTATTTTTCTGCCATAATAGTGTAATATACTCTTTCTCATGAATAAAAGTTGACTTAAGGACTTTTTGAAAACGACGTTTTCAAGTTACTCGCTAGGTGACCGATACTTAATGTAACTTTATAAATTTCACGCTCAAATCATGGGGATGTTAACTTAAATCAAACTGGTTTGATTATATAGTTAAAGATAGCTTTCCTAACAATTGTAATGAGATTTAAAAACAGTGACTGAGAGAACCACCTTTCTTCAGCTAAACGGTACCGAGGTACAGCTAGTTGGATGAGAGTAATTCACAATGGAATACTTCAACGCATTAATTAAAAACTTTTGATCAAAATGATTTATAATTAGTAAGCATATTAATCCTACATTCATCTATTCAAGCCAAACTATTATACATACGAAAAAATTTTTCTGACTGATTTGTTTTCTGTTAGTGAAACAAAAAAAATAGTTGTTGATCAGTATTTTACTTGTGGACATCCAATACAGTTTTTTTCGCCCCCACGAATTAAAAAGATTGGTTAAACAGGTAAGACAAAAAAAGTTGGATTCCTGATTTATTTCAATACATTTAGTTACCTATGTACACATACAAACAGACAATATGTATCACATCACACATGTTCATATATAAAAAAGTAGAAACGAATCGAATTTTTCAACAAGGCTTTTTTACTATCCTGATCAAGGCAGAAATAACACACATCCTGATCATCAGTAATCATTTTTGATTGCTTTTAATAACTACAACAAATCGGAATATTTAATCACAATGAGTCATGTATAGACAAATATGCATAATATGAAATTACATTACAACTATATTCACCTACATATACAATAAAATCAAATGGCAGATTAGATAATTCTATGAATTATTTGGGAAAATGAATTTACACTACAATCATATATTCACTGTCTAGGTATTTATTAATTCTACTACCAATACTACTGATATGAACAAAACTTGTTCCTATCTTAGGTAATGTCTTTATGTTCATATAACAAAAAATGAAACAACACAACACAATTTCTATTTTATGTGTACTTGGGTCATGCCCTACTTAGAATTTAGATTGTATCCAGCATTTAGAATAACAACACTATTGAATTTCATTGATATACACTACTGATATAACGATAACCAACATAAAATAGGATAAACTCAGACAAAAGAAGATCATATACTTTGAAGTAAGTTTTCACTATTGTTATTTTTACTGAAAATGTTGTTTCATGTTTTCTGTTGAAAAAATGTATACGGTCGACTTCAAAAACTGTGAGTATTCACAACATCGTGAAAATGTTCAATATCCAAGGTTTCTGTGTTTTTGTGTATTATAATGAAAACCGACTATCCGATTCAATATGAATATTGATTTCATCATTTATGAGATTTCAAGTTTATCTTGCGAGTTTATGAAAAAAGGGGTTCAAGTTGTAAATGCGATAGATTGAATTTCATATTATAGGACTTTGTCAATTTCTTATGGTATCAAAGTTTCCTATACCTATATCCTAAACACACTGAGCTAACTACTTTATCCCAATTGCAATGTTTTAGGAAACGAAAGATTACTAGGTTAGATATTGATCCATTTATCGTTGATTTATATCAAAAGTTATTTTGATGTAACAAACAAATAACTGTATTTTTGTAGAAAACCCCTTCATCTTTAGGCTTTACAGAATGAAAATCTTATTAATATAAATGTGGTAACACAACAACTGATGAACTTCATGTATTGTTATCTTCTCACTTTACTGATATACACTGAGAAGTAGACTCAACAAAACCCAAAAGTGAATATTTTTGAAATCCTTATATATTTTATATCAAATCGCTTGATTGTAAAATTATAAATCGTAGATAATTTGATTTCGTTATACCCCTTATGTATAACTTATATATAAATTTCGCTGAAATACTTTGAAATGTTTAGTAATCGACTATGAAGTGAACATTTCAAAATGTATCTAACACTACATATACTGAGTATGTTCGTTTAATTATATGGTTAAAGCGTATGGGAAATATGGGATCCTAATTAATAAAAGTTCTTATGACCCTATTCTATGTACAAATATATTACACACTTCGTAACCAAGCTGTTGCAGGATTTTTAAACATACAAAAATTATTACCCAACAAAACACGTTTTCCAAATGGTCAACGCTTATTTTTCTGTTAACGGTACATCAATGAAATTGTGATCAGTAGAGCTGTTATCATTATAGTGCTGATCAGAATTTTCAGATTTCCTAATCTAGTTTAAATGTAGTGTATCAAAGGTCTTTGTAAGTACATTCCTATCAGTCTCACATTCGTGTTCAGTCTTTTCTTATCCACGTAATTTTAAGGGGCATATATCACTATGTGTCAGTGGTAAATAACAAGAATTAATTGTTAAGTAGAAGAACTGTTACTTCACAGATATTCCTTTTATTCACTTGTTGGATCCGCCAAGTTCTTTCTAAATTAGTGTAGAAGATCCTGTACATTGTCAGTAAGTCAATTCTCAGTCTACGGTAGAAAAAAGTGATAAGAAACTTAACTTCAACACTGTTAACACTACGACAATTCAGACTTTTCTCAAATTATACGTGGGTAGCTTTCGGATCATTGTCCTTTAGAAGTCACTCGTTTATTTAAAATGCAATTTTCTAATCTCTAGACGAACTTGATGTTTGTAAACAACGTGTTGTAAACAATCCACCCAATTCTCATTTTGTTAGAAATGATCAGAGTGAAAACTAGTTATGATGTTTACAAGCTATTTCTGCCCCTAAGATTCCGAATCGAAATTTTGTGACGAAAATTAAATGAAATATTTTCTTTGGATTAATTTGTTTAGTACAATTTTGTGTCGAAAAGTCTGTTCCGGGTATTTCTTAAAAAAGTAATTTGACTAACTGTAAACCATCATTTCTTAATTTAAATTTGGGTACTAGAGAAATAATTGATACAATTGTTGACATTAAGTTGTATTAAATGCTGGTTTATATTGTTTTACAATTAAATTACTGTTAGACCGATTGTATGTCAATTATACTTGAGTATTTGCTGTCGAATAGACAAGTTTTGATCAAAGTAAACACTAATGTTTCTGAACTACATTAGGTAGCCGTAGATTATAATGAAAACAAATGTAGCTATTTCTTTTCAAAACCTTAGTCTAACGTCATATGACCGAGGGTAATTAAATAAATATATTAGAATATGGTTTATACCTACAACTGTCAGCTATAAAGTGGATGAGAAATTATGTCTTATAGTTATTATTATGATTATATTAGATAAATTGATTTATTACTTCAGATATTAGGCTATATTTGAGTATAACCTGAAGCGTGTTTAGCAAATAACACTACCGGCTAAGATGAAAGGTGGTCAGGACAATTGTGGAAATAATCAGCCATAGCCTTAAAAAATAGATTGTTAGTATTTACATAAAAAACAATTTTAGTTTCCATAAAATAAGGATAAAAATCTTATAAAACTATTATTAGATATGTAGTGTTTAAATGATGAAACATCAAGTTGGTAAATTAGCGATGCCTAGTTTAAATATAGCGTTCATAGAAGGTTACATTAAATAGACTGTGAAGACATGGATATAATTTTTAATAATTGTTTTCTCGGTTAAGAACACAATACAAAATTATGCTGGACAGTGTAGGAATCCCAAAATAGAATCTGGCTTGGAGGGAGATAGCTTAGCTGACCAGGTATAGGATGTCTTAGGTTGTGAGTGCTTGGCGAACTATTAAAAACTGACAAGGTCGACACCAAATGCTTCTAATCTACAAGATTATATATCCATGAATTTAATCAAGTTACACCAATTTCGAAAGAGGGTAAGAATTCTGGTAGTTACTTATGTAACATGATCTTTTTATCCACAGCTATAATTTGTTAGTGGATGACTAAATATAAAAAAGTGATTAGTGTCTCTAATATATATACGTACAACTTATTATGTAATAAGAGGGGCTGTAGTTTTTAAAGTATCCTATCGTTATAACGAAAGATAGTATCCAGGGTATGTTGAGAGAAATAATGACAAAATATTTTGTGCATTCCATTGACATTTAATTACTTTTAGTTTAAATGTAAAAAAATAATGTGATCACATAAATACTGAATTTTTCTATGTTAGGGTCATTCTTTGAATATAATTTATAAAAGACCAAGAGAAAGCAAAAAGTGAACAACTATATGAGATTATTGGTAATCACTAACTGAAAAACTTCAAATAAACAGATAGTCTAATCTAAATGACCAACTTAAAGCTCAACTCGTCTCTGAATGGGGTCGTTAAATACTTGACGTAGATTTTTATAAATGTTTGTCAAAAAATTACCATATCAGCTGAGTTTAAACAAATGTCTCAAAAGTGTTCATTAAAAAAATATCACTCATACCGTGTCATACATTATATAAATGATCATTAATTTGTTTTACCATGTTTTCAAAGTTGTTTTTCTCAAGTGGTTAGAAAATTATTAGGATATAGTATTATGTGATTATTATCTTGCGAATAGCATAAAATCTTGATGCTCATAAATTTTGGTTGAGAGGTTTGCAAATGATTATCAAGCTATATCGTCAAATGATTGAAGTTTAAATAATGCATCAACCCTGTAGTCTACAGATAACATGCTTGCTACAAAATCGGAGTGATTTTGGTCGGTCTTTGATGTTTATTAGTAAGGAATTTGGAAAAGAATAACTGGAAAAGTACTTTCTAGTTTTCAATAGTTCCTCATTTGAAGTTAAATTGTGAAAGAAATCAGGCTATGATTTGTCGACAGAGTTAGCTTATGAAAGTTATAAATAAACTTAAAGGGAAAACGTCTGAATAAAAGTGACAGGAAAAGCATTATATGTTACATAATTTCTGATATTATGTAACCGACTGATGTTACAGTTAGAGTTTATATATGTGATAAGAATTTTTTACATCCTCAGCATAACATATTTCTTAATAAATCAGTGTAACTGGTAATGTGTATATTTTTAAGAAGTTTACGTGTCAAAATACTGTAAAACAGTAGATTTTGTTAATTTCTATATATTTAATAAATACAAAGGCTCAACAACTATTTACACAACAAATATATAAACATAAAAAAACTGATTGCAGAGGAGAAATTAGTTGATGAATTGTAAGATTGAAGATAAACAATCGATAAGGGTGGCAGATGACCAGACCCAGAGAATACCAAGGCAATGAAAGATATGCCTAGACCGACAGATGCCCCCACACTACGATCCTTTTGGGACTAGTTAGGCATTATGAAGCCTTTCTACCGAACCTTCATCGCTTACGTGCCGCATTAAATAAACTTCTGGCGAAGAATATAAAATGGGATTTGTCTACAAACTGTCAAGCTGCTTCTGAGAAAACCAAGAAACTACTATTTTAGGATCTGTTGCTTACGCATTACGATCCACCCTTAACTATTTTATTGGCATTAAAAGCTTCAAACCACGGCATTAGAGCGATTATTTCTAATATCAAGCCACATGGACCTGAGAAAGCAATATCATACTCAGCTAGGTCGTTAAGTACGGCAGAGCGTAACCACAGTCAGATCAAAGAGAAAGTACTGTCAATAATATTCGTTGTAAAGAACTTTCAAAAAATGATATTTGGACTTCAGTTCACACTCGTAACTGACCATAAACCATTGCTGGTCAAATTTGGGTCGAAAAAAAGGATTCCGGTATATACAACAAACAAACTGCAACGACAGAGAACCACACTCTTGGGTTACGGCTTCAGGATTAAGTACCACCCCACTAGTGATTTTGGACAAGCTGATGTCTTGTCTAGATTGATTGGCTCACAAATGAAACGTGAAGTAGATGCTCCATTAGCAGCAATTGAGGAAATGTTTTTAGTCATAGTGGATGCACCAACGAAACGGCCACAAATCTATGCCATGGCCAATCACATAGCCAGTGAAACAATCGGAAAGTTACCTGAATTGTTCAGTTGTTTTGGAGTTTCAAAAACTTTGGTGACCGACGATGATTCATATTTCACTTCGGAATCATTCAAGCACTTTTTCAGTATTAATGGAATTACACATGTACGCTCTCCACCCAATCACCCTCAATGAAATGGACAGGCACAGCGCCTTGTTAACACATTTAAAACAGCATTACTGAAAGGGAAAGGTGAGGAGACAAGTCAGGCAATCACGAAATTCTTGACAGCTTATAGAACCACATCCAATCCTACTGTTCCAGACAGAAGGTCCCCTGCCGAAGTTATGTTTGGAAGAATTATTGGAACTATATTCAGCACCATGTTACCACCTGAAACGGTGGATGGATACAAAAGATCAAAATATCCGAAGCTTTAATGTGTGTGATAAAGCAGTCATTAAGTTATACATTGGAAAAAATCGATGGGAACTTGGAGTCATTGAAAAGAGAATGGGAAACGTTTTGTACAAATTTCATTGGACGTTCAGAACGTACATTAGACATATCAATCAAAACCATAAAGAAAAAAAGGACGCTAAACACGGTAGATAGGCGAGTGAGTCTCCTACTGGAGATAATTACAGATACTCCAATAACAGGAAATTCCAGGGATGTAATGTAGAAGAATAGGATGAAAGTTCGTAGTCGGACACAAAGAAAGTCAGAGCGCCGACGAAAGCTAGTCATCAAGCTGCAAGTAGACCCAAAGAAGAATTCTTATATTTTTAGAAAGTGGAAGGTGTTGAAGAGACCCAGGATATTCCCCGAAAGAAGCTCTGAGAAACCCTAAAAACGCTGAGAAACATTTTATCCAATCAATATTGAATAGAATTTTCTCACAAACATACAGAAAGTGAAGAGTCACGTGCCACATTTCTGATTGGATGATTACCTACCCGGCTACTATGGTTAATAGGGTTCTAGAACTTTCAAGAATCCCAAGGCCATCGGAAATACTATCAATACCCTCAATTTTCTGTAAATAAACTAACCTTAGAGTAAAGTGTTCTTTCCATATTTCACGTATTTTCTCTCGTGTTCAAGTTGTTGTTTATATTTCACCTGAGGTTATTAGAAGAGCTTAAGAAACCGGTTTGAGCGTTCAGTCAGAATATTTGTTATGGACACAAGCTTTCTTAATATAAGTTCCTTTAAAATTCCCTTGATTGGAATTCAAGTGTAATGTCAATCTTCTGTAATAATTATTGTTCGAAATGCTATAGTATGTGTAATGACAGATTTTTGAATACGGTAATTGTTGTAACACATAGCCAGTATGTTAAATGATGCCTTAATAGCCTATACTTTACAAATTGGATATTTGGACCAATATCCAAGGAACCAACCAAGTGGTTAGAACAAAGAAATATTTTTCTTTCGATCCATACAATAAACTGAGAGAAAAATTTCAACACCTCAGAGAATCGTTAAGGTTAATCGACGAATGATACAGTGAAAGGGTAAATCAGGTTGAAACCAAGCTATATTGTATTATACAATACATTCTATCAGTTATGCTCTTCCAAAAAAATCATTTTTTAGTGTTAAGATTGACATTCAAAGAAACATAGAAACGTAAACTGGAGGTAAATTAAACACTGACCCAACACTATTATTCAATCAAGTTTTTTGCTATTAATTATCAAGATGATATTTAAATAAGTTCAAAAGTCCAACACTACATTTAACATAACACTCAACTACTACTAATCAGAATAAATATTAAGTACAAATTTTTTTTGGAGGGGGGGATAACCAGATTTTATTTATAAAGTATGAAAACAATGTTTGTCAATTAGAACCGTTGATGTTATAACAAGAAATATTTATGATAGCATCAAGTATTTACACAAGCAAGGTAAAAACAGTTTGATTTTGTCCAGCATTTTTGCAAAATAAAACTATCAATTATTTTCATATTCTAGTTGATCTCAGTGAAAGATTTATTATTATGAGTTAAATAATTTCTAACTTTACCAATGGTACGTTATCTCCAAGAAGGGAGTGCGGACCAACTTGAAAGATGAGAAACAGTAGAATTTCACCAATATTGTCATAATAATTCGTGTTGTAGAAAGTCAGTGAAGGATAGACAATGACAGATAGTTATATCACCTAAGTTTGAGACTGCAGTACATAGCTCACCCATAACTCTACACTGGGATCTATAGGCTTCGTAGTTGTTTAGTCCTATAATTTGCTATCATCAATAACTCAATCTACTATCAATAGGCATAAAGGAGTTTCCGAGATTCTAAGTGACTAAAGTTGAATCGGGGATTCTATCAAGTCAGTGGTAAAATGGTAGCTCAGCAACGAAACCCACCGAGTCCAAAGTTATGTTACAGTGAAACTAGAATTGAAAGTGTGGATCATGGGATTTCGATTTATCGATTTAAAGACATAGTCTCCGCCACAGAAATGCAGTGTCCATGATTACAATCTATGTATTAATCCCAGACTTGCACGCAACCCCTATCTATTACTTCGTGTCTTTCAGTGGTTTTTTGTTTAAGTACCTCACCAAACAACAGTGGACACGGGTCCGAACTACACTTTGTTTACTGGATTTTGGTCAATCAAACGATGTGGCTCACAACTTTAAGGACCATGTTTACTGAACTGCTTAATAAACTAATACCTTTGGACAATAATTGATTTCTATGGTTCAAAATTTCTCTGTATTGGATTATGTTAGTTTGCAGCTAGGCCACCACTGATAGTCAGGAAGCATTAGATAGCTGCTCTGTCCTAATATGGGACTCTTTAGCAGCGGGCATCCACAGCCCACCGGATATTGGACCCAAGACCCTCGGTATCGTACTCGAATGCTTAACATCTTGATCACTGAACTCAGTGAAATACAATCCTAAATTCAATCCTAATTTGGACCGATTAGTGTTCTTAATAATATTTGATAGTCTCCACAACCTCCATACTGATAATTATCATGTACTCTCTAGTGACTAATGTACTAATGAAATATGGCACCTTAGGTTGATGTACATTTATCTCAAACTCTACATTGATTACGACTGACTCCCCTTATAGCAGTGCATCCAAAAAGTTTAATCTGATCCTGAAGCAAAGTCTAAAATTAGTTATTAAATGATATTTGTTAGAAGTAATAGTATTTTTAAAATCATCTTCATTATTCGAGAAAATTAAAGCACTGTCTACATATAGCTAATACAAATAATGCTAATCTATCATGTTTTTTCAAATGAGTGTTTTCTAGCTTAGACTTGAAGTATTTATATTCATGCATCCAAATGATAAGCCATCTATCTGAGTGTTTTGTAAATTTCACTGACGAAAAACAAACAGATGTTCCAAGTTTATTCTATCAGATTATCATAAGATGTACAAAAAAAGAAAGTTTCATTAAGTGCCATGGGTTACAGAAATCTGCGAAAGCCACAAAGTACTGAATAACTCTTCTACCCTAATAAGGAAAGAAATTTATAAGGTAGACGATTTTTATGTTAAACTTCATTTGTAATAACTTAAATTTTGCTTTTCGATGTAATTCAGTCTTTTATCCTCTGAAGTAAGGTAGTTATCGTGAAATCACGTGGCTGCACACTGTAACCAAGGCGAACCAGTGTTTGGTCATCCACCTAATAGCATCAGAATTTAGCCTTTAGAGACTGTCTACACTTTGTGGTTTATGTGACAAAACCTGCAACTGAACGACTGTTCACTGCTTCATTCGCTTTTGTAACTAACTTGTCAGCCTAACCACTAAATATCTGAGTCACTTAAAGCAACTTCTTGCATAAATAGTTAGATCCATACATATTACCAATGTATTTCCAAAAATTAAAATGTTATCTGTTTTTCTGATTCATTCTACACAAACACACCGTATTAGATGTATATATTAGTAAACTGATAAACAAGCATAACATTAATTAAGAATGCTGACCCAATACATGTGTTAACCAGTTTATGCTTAGAGTTTTATAACTAATGTTTCCGTGTATTTAATATTGTATCCTTAAGTGTGAAGTGTAAGAAAAAGGAAAATCATAAAATATGCACAAGATATTACTTCCTCTAATATGTTTTCTCCAGTCTAACAATATGCAGCAAGTGAATTGGTTTGCGATAGTCAAAAATAACAGCCTACTTTATATATTTTGATTCTGAATTTCTTTTGTTCTTTGTTCGGTCTTTTATCTGTGTGCATATGGGTATGTTTAGTTGTTATTCAATGAATCATTCTAATAATGATGATCTGAAATAATTTAGGAAATTGAGTGTTATAATATCCCTAATTTTTACATAAAAAATAAACATTTTTTCATTAATTGATCTACATACAATTAGATCTAACTGAATCTATTAGAGTATTAGATACCTAATACTGTTTAATACATCTTGAACAGAAATACTGAAGAACATTTCATACATGTCCTATTACTCACGGATAAGTTGTATTACTTAGAAGCGACTACTCTTTTACACTAATAAATTTGGCCATGGAAAAGTTTTCCGTTGAAGGATCTCCCACTAAACACAGAAAATATGTAGTATCTTGAAATGAAGAACGATGTTCCACTAACAGGATGGATGCAAAAGCATCAAAGGGATCTGTTAAAGCTATTCATATTCTTCAACATCTCAAGCTGATATATCAATCTAAAATATCACAAATAATTTGGGATTTATCAAATTTCGTCAAGTGATTGTTTGTGTAGATGATAAATTCCATATTTAAATGAAAATGACAATTGATCAAGACGAGAGAATTGGCATTCGTATTATTCAACTCCTTATTTTGTAAATTTCAATATTTCGAAAAACAAATGAAATCTGATATCAGCCACTATGTTATCAAAGTCAAGATTTGCGACATAAACGTAGCAATAGCCATCATAGTAAATTAGCACATCGCAATTCTGATGATAAAGAAATAGATTACGGTTTCACAAAGAAAAAATATCAAAAGTCATTACGAACTTTAAAAAACCAAACAGTGATCAGTGAAATATAATACAACTCACAGTAGATCAAAACCACATAGTTTACGAAAAAAATTTAACCATGGAAAAGTGTCATGATTTTCCTTTAACCTGGTTTAGTTTAGAAGTGGATTAATTTTATTCACAACGACTTAGTAAATTCAATATAAAATTTAGTCTGTAAATATGTTTGGGGTTATTAAATTTCAGTTTTGTTACAGAAAGAAAACCTAGTTGTCGTGTGACCGAATTCGATACTATATTTGAAAAGTGATAACCAGACTTTACCATGTTGATGTTCTTATTCCATTTAATACGATACATAGAAAATACACTAGACTGCAACTCTACAATTTATGTATGATGAAAATCAATCACATAATTAAACAGCCTACGTAATGTATATCTATTTTAGCCTACAGTTAAATCAATGATGACAGTATATGTTTCTTCGTATAACACTTTAATGTTACCAACTTGTATGTATCATTTGTATACTTCGAGACGATGAAAGACCTTTTGACCTTTTCGCTTACAAATTTCATATAAACGTTGTTTCGGGATATAGTTGAAACTATGATCAACCATCCTTATACAGTACTGAATTGAACAGTATTTCATAAGACTATTTAAAAAACACGTCTTAGTTACAGTAGTGTGAATTTTATTTACAGTTCCGTTTTTTGCGTTGAACTAGTACACTTTCATCGGTTACAATCAATACTACATGCTCACAAATTTATATATATATATATATATATATAGATATATATATATATACATCAACACTTTCTTATCATTTAGAACAATCAATATAAAAAACGAAGGTACAATTTATAAGCAAAGGTGGATAGTGGCTAGCAGTGGAATCCAGGACGCGCGTTTCGTCCCATTCGAGACTCGTCAGCTGGATGTACCTGCATCTGTGTTAATTTTCACTCTGGGACTCGAACCCAGTACCGTTCGCTTCAAACACCATCGTGTTATCCACTTAGCTACTGAGTCCTGAAAGCCACCTGCTTGTGCAATGAGGTGAAGTTATATTCATTCGTTGTTGTTTACTTGTATCTAAATGTTGATATATATTTACGTTAAACTAGAACGATTATACGAATCTTGCAGAAAACTTCTACAACTAGTCGGGAAAACAAATTGACCGGTTTATTCAGGCAATCATTTATATGATGTAATTGGACAAGTGGATTCGATAGTTTACTTTTCCAAACGAAGTTAGTTCGTAGTATATGTGATTGAATTAAATTCCAGCATCTAAAAATACTCTATCTCACTCTGTTTTCCCTATACTCAAGATTTCAAGATTCCCCCAATCAGACATGTGTTCATAGTTATATACGTTTATTGATAAAAACAAAAGATTAGTAGTGCAGTTTGACAACCACTTTATCCGATAGTGTTTCGCTCAGTTGTGAAACGTTTTGGCGATGATGTTCGGCTTTTCCTATTTTATCATATCATCCTTCGGTTCTCATAAGATTGGTTGAAGTAATTTTGCTGGCTTGTGCTCTACGGTTATTCCAAACGGCCTCAACAATCTTGTTGTAATTTCTGATAAATCCTGCGTATATAGAAGAATAATCCGCTTGTTGATTTTCATACTTGATGTAGTTCCTGTTAGATAGTGTCAAATACAATTTTTGATGAAGCTAGATAGATAGCCATTACTTTGGAAAACAGTCATTATTTTCTTTCTGTTTAAGGTGTGAGACAGTTCGCTCCAACTAAGTTGAATAAAGCTTCGGAGTCGAAGGATATCATTTACCGAACGCCTTTAGTCTTATTTAAAAGTTGTTTGGAGGGTTTAATATAGTGTCTGGATGAATCCACTAAAGTTTACAATGTTCTTAAAATTTCTTTTTAAAGATCGAGCTTCGGGATTCCAGATTGTGATACAATCAGGCTTAACGGAACACTTGTTTTTTCTTAAAGTTTTGGCTTACTGACTATTGACAAAAAAATGGTTTACTGGTCATCACTTGCTATTGGTTCTGTTTTGTTCATTGTCCGACTTTGAAGAGCTTATTTGCAGTCCTAGAGATGTGGTTGTCCAACACTTTGATTAGATTTTCGTCCATTAGCTTGTGTACATTCACATCCTCATGTAGCTCCACAGCTTCATTGATATATATGTTTTCTTATATATGACTACTCTGATGAGCCATTAGTCAGCTGTAACTATCTCTGTTCGTGTCGAAATTTGATACCAATCGTCGATTCATTAACTTAATCATCATAATCTCACAATTTTACCTACTTTTAAACTAACAGTCACACTGATATCACTGATTTTTATGTGTGATGAGTCTTGATGTTGATCAGTTACATAATATCATGATCAGCTAGTAACGTACAAACACTAATTCATTCAAGATACATAGAGATTTTAAGAAGATTTCTCAACACTGATGTACAGCATGCAATCAACTAAAGTATATTCAATGAGCTTCAATTGTTATTGATGAACTTTCTTAGAAACGATTATCTGAGACATTCTAAACAAAATTGTATTTTATTTATTAATTAGTTTTTAGTTTAAAGAAAATTAGTTATTTATAGCTTGTTTGATTACAAAAACGTTAGGTAAACGAATGTATGTATATAAGTGTGGTTGTTTAATATAGAAAAGCGGTTTGTTCAGTTTGAAAGCTTAACTTTTTAATTGTTAATGAATATTTACTTAAACTAACAAAGAAAACAAATATGCTGGGTCACCAATAAAGAAATAAATCAAATAGACCTGTTGACTAATTAATCCATGTGTCTTTTATGTCATAGGACATGTTTTATGTTGTTGTGCCATTACAAAATTATAATTAACACTGCAAACAATTTTGCTGTTAAACATTGTGAAATACTGTTGTACAATTCTAACAGAAATAAAAAGATTTTTTTTAAGTTGATCAATTGTAGTGATTGTATCGAAACAACAAATTATTGATAATGTCAATGTTCTTAGTAAGTTTGACATAGTTATTAACCTTTTCAAAAAAAATAGTCTATTGACCAAACAATTGAAAACATTCCAGATAGAGGAAATAGAAGAAATGAATTGGCTAGTTAACTTTTGAAAAATACCGAGACGAGGATTATACTTCTTATTGAGTTCTTGGATTTATCAGTTTAATTTACATGTTAACAGTTGTTGTTAACCTTGCAAACCATTCCAGTCTACATGTAACTTCATTCACTTGACAATCAGCTTACTTTTGTAAGTTGTTTTAGTAATATGTACTTGATTACTCATACAACGTTTCATAACTGACGTACAATATGGTCTGAAGAAACAAAACGACCTGATATGATTTCATTTAAAATTTATACTGTGATAGTTGGATTCAAAAGAAAATGATAGATGTATAATTCGAGCCTAGATGCAACCTGTCGGTGTAGTGTGTCTGTGATAATATGCGAACTGGTACTCCTAGAGTGGTTAGAACCAGGATAACTAAAGTTCGAACTAAAAAAAATACTATTACTTACCTATTCACAGCTCTACTAACGTCTTGTAGTCATAAGGTGTTGGTATTAATTTATTAATAACTTCCTGAAGGACATATACTTAGTTATGTGAAGGACTTCGAACTATATATATACATATATATAATTTAAATACTCAGAGGTGCATTTTTGTACGTAATGATTTTTATAATGCAAGTAGAGATAACATCTCATTCTCGAATTTCAACAAGTAATTAATAAATGAAACGAAACGTTTATAATTAAATTGATGTCAGTCATTTCTTTTAACATAAATGGGATGTTCATTTGAAACAAACACATGAATTTGTAGGTATCATTACCAAGTTTTGATCTGATAATTTCGAGTAAAATGAGCATTGGGTAGATTGTTAGAAATAAATTAATATATTTGTAATATCCCAATGACGTTTCGTAACTTAGCGTAAGCCACTTCTTTAGAGAATAAAAAAAACATATCAAAATTTAAACTTGGATTAATTTTAATTTGGTTATTTATTCTCTGAAAAAGTGGCTTATACTAAGTCACGAAACTTCAGAAAATCTAATTTTTCTACTCATTTGGATATTACAAATATATTATTTATTTAAAACACGTGAATATCATGTTCAGTTTTTGAAACAATAGCTATTTCAATAGGAATGACAATAATGAGTTTGATATCCTGAAGTCAGAGGAGTTAATTTATTCTTAAATCATCAGGTTCATTTCGAGTTTTCAGCGCCTAGTAATGGATTGATTATAAAGAACCATCTATCATCATTCAGCTTAAGGATATAGTTCATGTAAGTTTTCAATAGATTGAATAGTGGATGGTAATAAATGATCCGATTTGGCTAACGAAATGCAGTTTCAGCATGCTACGCACACTATCAAATGGCTGAACCCAAGAAAATAAGCAGGCCTCCCATTGATTTTCAACTCCCTGAAAAATACTTTTACTCAATCTTTTACTGGTATTTCCTTCCTCTAAGGAATAAATCCCATGTTAATGGATGTAATAAATCCTTAATACATAAAGACTATATACATAGCTCGTTGAAAGTTAATTGTAAAATAATATACTAAGTTTGTCGTTTCAGAAATCAAACTGATCATTAAAGGTGCTTCATTTTATGATCTTACTAAATTCTCAATATCGAGATAAAACAATTCTGTATTAAACAGTCTGTTACTGCATTATTTTGCACATTTCTTTGTACACCTGGTTACTTATATTCACTGACGACTAGAAGGAATGCAAATTAAATTTAAGTTAAAAAAACAGTCACATTTAAACATCATGAACCATTTGAGTGCAATTGTCTCTTCATTTGTTGAACAGAAGAAAATTATTTCAAAATGATGATGTTTATTCCATAGCCTTTTTTCAAATGATATTCTAGATTAGAAAGAAACATTAATTTAAGATTATTTTAACATAATAATGATACTTAAATTAAAGACTACGTTTATTTTAATAGTTGAGATCATGAATCACTTGAGACCGAACCACCATGGAAAACCTGGAGTCACACAATAAGACGAAATGGCCGTCCAGTGCTTCCAGGTTTTCCATGCTTGTCTAGCTTCAAGTGAATCATGATCTCAACTATTAAAATTACTATAATATTCACAAAACCCCCTTCTGATAACTACGTTTATTTATTGAAACATTTGTTATGCATACGAAATATCTATTCATTATTCGTTTATTTAAATGTCTTGTGTTATTTTCATGAATCTAGGTAGATTTATGATTACAACCTTTGATATATATATATATATAGTTGAATATGGAGATGAGATTGAATGTTCTTACGCTAAATGAATATTGATTTAAAACGAAACCTTATCTCATTTCAATAAGCACGCAAACTATAAGTCAATTACTTGGTGAATTTAAAAGATAAATAAAAATGCGGGTTACTCAAGTATTATACAATGAGACACTGTTTAAATTATTAAATTAGATGAAGGTTTAGTAAAAATGAACAATTTCATTATCAAGTACCGGTAAAAACTCATTAACCTAATAATTTTTGTAACCAAGTTGAACAAACCAGTTGACAAACATTCACATCATTCACTTATTTAATATTGTTACCTTTCAAAAGAATAAATAGATAATGAGTGAAATAAAGAATTGGCTGACCATACTTTATTATCATTTTATAATTTTTATTATTAGGTTCAGGTCAGAAGAAATTTTCTTCTATGATTTATCAAAGAAATTATTAATGATGTTAGATCTACTATGATACTGAAGAAAGTTATAGGAATAATGTGAAAAAAACATTCAAAGTTTCTCACTTTTCTATGAACATTATCATTAGAAGGGGGTTTTGTGTAGATTTTAGTAATTTTATGTAGTTGAAATCATAATATTATTCGATATATGCTCACTAGTGACTGGCTTCAAGAGGTATTTCCTGGAGTTCTAGTGAGAAACAGTGACCATCGGAGTTCAACCAGGTCTGTTGTGATAGAGTAACTCACTGAAGACAATGGGGGATGTGTCACTCAATTTCGTGGATCGGTTGAAGTTAGACATTAACACCGTTGGATGCCGACCAGCTCAGTGGTCTATCTGTTAAGCGCTCGCGCGTGAGACTGATAGGTCATGGGTTCGAATCTCGTGAGGCGGGATCATGGATGTGCACTGCTGAGGATTCTCACAATAGGATGAAACGTTCGTCCAGTGCTTCCAGGTTTTCCATGGTGGGCTAACTTCAATTGACTCATGATTTCAACTATATAAAATTTTCTATGAATAGCTTGAAATCTTATCAATATTAAAGACAGTTTATAAACATATTAAGAACATAACTGTAAATTGTCACCTCTTTATATGGAAATATTTATTTGTATTATTTTTATTTGACTTAGTTATGTACTGATTACAAAAACTCAGAAAATAGATCTAACATTTCATTCAATTATCATCTTTATATGTTAGCAGAAACTCAGTTTGAATTTACTTGAGAAAACCTGATGGTTAGTAAGTATTTATTTAATAGGCTACATAATAATTATTGTAACTCTCCACATCCAAGTTCTTAATAAGAGAATATTCTTAATGTTTTGCTGAATAAAGTCAAAGATACTTCAGTTAACAAGTAATAAGTATCCATACTAGTGTATTTGTGATTGGGTATGTGAATACTCACTATTAAAATCTATTAGGAAGAAATTGATTTAAGTTCTTTCAGATCATTAAATAACATCAAAAAGACATCTTGAGACATGTGATATTGTTCTTTCAGTTCGGTCAAAATTTGTGGTAAAAAGTTAGTGTTCTTCGGCGTCATTATAGATACGTATTTCTAGTATTTATGTATTAAAGTGGATGTCACATATTCTACTCAATGTTCATGAAAGTGGATTCAACATTTTCACCAATGGAATCTCTGGAAACCACCATTTGCTAGCAGAGTCATCAGATTAGACTTACTTAAAAATTATCGATTAACTAGACAGTTCTGATGATATGATCCACAACTCTAGTGAGAGATTAGAAATCGAACCACTTGGTTCAAATAACAAGAAACACCCAGAAATGCATGAACTATAAAACGACTCCGTCATTCAGTAATATGACCGGTTTTATTTAAAATCAGTGTTTGACATTCATTTCCTTCAAATAGCTTAGTGAGGTTAATTAAAAACGTTTGTTCATATTATTCATTATTTCTAACATGCTTTGTGAAACATTTTAGGCGATGTCACATTTTAAAATACTGCATTTCTCTCATTGTATATGAAGATCTTGGACCTAGGAGATAAAATTGGTGTTTTGTTTTAGACAAGTATCTTGTAAAAATCATAGTTTGTGTCAAAGATGTTAATCTGTGATAATTGTCCTTGGTAACTGTGTATTAGACCTATGCTATTCAATATGTTTTAATCAGAAGAATATTTTCCTAGGAAAAACTATTTTGATGAGGCACTTATATGTGAAATTCCATCATCTGTCACCATAACACAATCCATTAAATTGATGTCTTCCCAATTCTTACATTTGGTACAAAAATCTGAAAGTAATTATTCAGTTAGTTATGAAACGAGTTAGCGAAATACCAAAATAATCATTCAGCTGAAATTAACTACAAAGAAACTAAGATACCAAATGAGATGTGTAGTGAGAGAACAAAAGCTAATGTAGTCATTTTTTCATTTATGGTAAATAACATGTTGTGTATAGTTTTTGTTTTAATGGTCTTGGCCTCCTTATAACAAAATCACGTTTTACAAACATTTATCAATCCAGCGTTTCTTCGTATCCTAGTTTTTTTCACCATTAATGTAACCGAACGATGGCTGACATTGAAATATCAGTTTCTTTTGATGTTATTCATAAAATATCATCTTTGCATAATATACGGAGTCATGTTAATTTTGGATAAAAATTATTCAGCCAGTAGGTTAGTTAAATATACTAAGGGATAACAAATATGTAGAATTTACACAAGTGTGAGCTGTAATAACGAATGTATTCCATTATATTTAAGTAAATAAATTCGAAATCTCATTGTCCACTCATCAGTAGGCAATGTACTATTGACATAAATTTTAGCCGCACTGTATTATCCAAGGACATTATTTATATGAGTATATGAATGTAAAGTATTCAGTATCAGAATACTTGTAATTTTTCTAATCTGTAGACAGAAACTCATTAATAAAGTGGCGAAAAACTGATCTTATTAGCAGAAACGAATAAAGCTAATGGGACTAACTTGAATGGTGATTTTTTCTAATTGTCTCATAACTACAAAGTATATTTTGCAAAATATTACTAAAATGTCTTGAAAATTTAAAGACGAACTTCCATTGTCTATGACAAACGGATAATGACAAACAAATAATATGGCTAACTGGTATATATCATTTTCTGATGTGATGTAACTGTATGTATGTATGTATGTATGTATGTATGTATGTATGTATG
Organism: Schistosoma mansoni; assembly: GCF_000237925.1. Classification (NCBI taxonomy): domain Eukaryota; kingdom Metazoa; phylum Platyhelminthes; class Trematoda; order Strigeidida; family Schistosomatidae; genus Schistosoma; species Schistosoma mansoni. The sequence goes on along the minus strand of NC_031502.1, from coordinate 10,901,860 downwards.
TATGTATGTATGTATGTAACCATAGTGACTAGTTGTTTATGATCAACTTCTAAACCTCAAAATGAAAGGCGACATTACTTGAAACCTAAATAGTTGAGTACAACAAAAACTTGACTATCCATAAATACCATTCCGATGTTATGACTACTTAGCCATTTTCCTAGACATTAAAGTTTAAAAATTAATCAGCCAGCATTCTGTTTATTGTTCCAAAACGTCTGGAAGCCAATCTCATTGACTAATTAGGGTTGTACTGAGAAATTCTTGTTTAAAGATTCATTAATTTTTAAAATATTTCTTATCACCATAAAGTGTCATCTTATGATAAATTAGTACTTATTGGATTAGAAATTTGACACGAAAAACGAAACAAAACAATAGTTCGTTTACATCTTTACATCACAGAAGAATCGAGACAATTCGCTAACCTATGATTTAACTTTGAGTGATTCGAATAACTGAGGACTAGTTACCATGTGAATGTTTTTGTTAAAGATATTAAAAATTAAAAGAAAAACTACTGATAATTACGAATTATATGCATATAAAATTACTTAACTATCACATGGATTGACTTCATATATAGTTTACATTCGATATATGCACGTTTAGTTATTAGAAAGATAAATAGAATAATCTAGTTTATCAATCATTTAACAGACTTGTTTCATAAATGTTTAGATTTTATCTGTTGAATTAAAAAAGTATAAATCCTTCCTCTAAGAAAAGGTTTTACTTATCTGATACATTTAAAATGTTTATCCTATCATTGTTGTTAGATACATAAATATCGGTTAAGTGCTCTGGCGCGAGACTGGTAGGTCATGGGTTCGAATCTCGCGAGGTGAGATCGTGGATGCGCACTGCTGAAGAGTCCCACAATAGGACGAAACGGCCGTCCAGTGCTTCCAGGTTTTCCATGATGGGCTAACTTCAATTGACTCATGCTTTCAACTATGAAGATACATAAATGCTCATTCCGATTTATCGAAAAGAGTATGACGTTTAAAATTCAACTTACTGAGTGAATTTATTTAACCATCCTTGTTTGTCGATATGTGGGCCCTTACTCATAAAGAGTTCCTAACTACAGATATAACCAATTTTCGCTTTATCCTTTAAAAGGGTTCTTAAATTTAGGCCACGTCTTACTGACAAATACTTGACCGGATCAATAATTTCCAAAAACGTCATACTGCTAAAAGAGCTTTCACATCTTTTAGGTAGATATGCTTCAGTGAGCGTGTGGTCATAAATTATCTACCTACTACCGGCTAAGTTTTATTTCAGCTAACATTGTATAAATAAATAAGACAAATCACTTTTTCTGTAAAGTACGTTTTGAATCTCATTTATTAATTACATGGAAACTAGTAAAAATGACGTAGCAGTTAATAGGATAATTTGAGTTGACTTTACTCCCGAACATTTTAAAAACTCGCTGACGACATCAGAACAAATTTAATATAAGGCTACAACAAAACTGTATTATTCAAAACAGTAAAACAACATAGAATAGCGTGAGAGAGACATGTTTGGCGTCAAATAATTATAAAAATGAAGGAATGAAATGAAAATTATAAGATATTCTAACAGTCGGAAAAGCAGTTAAAATTAAGATTTTTATTAAAACTCGATGAATGTTTAGCATCTGGTGATTATTATTTACAAAAGATTAAGGAGACTTGTAAGCCAAAGTAGACAAGAAAGGCAATGAAATGAGAATGGAAAGAAGTATGAAAAAGATTGGATTAAGTAAAGATTATGGTATTACTCTGTAGAAAAATATCAGATGTTTTCAACACATTACACAATTGTTTGTTAAATGGTCAGTATATCATTAAAATATATTTGATTATAATTCACGACCAGTGGTCTAGAGGTTGTGTTGGCGCGCGAAACCGAGGGTCCTGGATTCGTGTCCTGCGTACGAGATCGTGGATGACCATTGCTGAGGAGTCCCATACTGAGTCGAAACGGCTGTCCACTGCTCCTAGTTTCTCAGTGGTGGTCTAGCTTACATTAACTCGTGATTTCGACTGCGAAAATTTATTAAACATTCTGGATTAAGTTTACAATTATGATATCATTTCTGTCGTAACATTTCCTGATCTGCTGTTTCAATATTAAATCCCAAATTCATACAGATTTATGATTATGAGGCTATTTTAAAGATTCGACCAAAGTATGTAAAGAGATAAATATAGTTGTCAGTAGCACTGAAACAAAGATTTAGCGAATAGTACATTTACTAGACGAATATCAACTCTATTGATCAACAGCATTTTCACATTTGTATACAGAGGGCAAATTTTTCCTCAAGTTTCTACATTAACTTTACTATTTTGGCAATGCAAGTTACACTACATCCATAACGTATAACCCGTCGTATTCTGCATGATATTTACGAATAACTGTCAATATATTTCTTATGGGTAAGTACTGCTTATACTCATTTAGTCGTACTATATTAAAACTTCAAAAGTACCCCAAATGTTACAAGTTATTCATAATCATCACAACATTTGTTACAACGATTTTATATAGACTTTGAATGTTAAGTCTAACTTCAATCATGGATATAAATCAGCTGCAGAATAACACAAGCACAAATAGCACTGGACAGGTATTTCATTCTACTTTGGGATGTCTTAGTAGCGCTCACACACGATAATAATGATTTCGTGGTCAGGACTTCCAGATTAGAAAACGTTTAGCTATGGAGTAAATATCTCATGATTTAAATACTCAATTTCAGTTATTTTTCGAAACTATGGTGCTATCCCCATCCAACATCATCCGTAAGGTCTTATCTTATTTCCCACTTGGTCACTACACAAGTCACGGCTTACCAATGCAATTTTACGGAACACGTTTTGAAACTTGTCAATACTGAGAGCTCAATCGTAATTAATTTAAGGGTAATTTTCGTGGCAAACTAACAGTGAATCCTAGTTGTTAAATGGTCATCCAAGTGGTATGATCATATAGAAAATAACTCACACACTAATGTTTTTATCACTGGGCTTTTCTAATTTCTTTAGGTTCACTAGAATAAATTCAACACATTTTCCATAGACTAGTAGTGGGTTAAATAATTAAAATGAACGATTTTATAATTTTCATTCTGTTAACTGGTCATTCTTTGAAAAAGTCTCTTTTCAGCTTTATGACATTAATCAGACCACATTGCCGTTTTATTCACAATGAAGGTATTATAGAAGAAACTGTTTTCTTTGATACAATCATGATTTCTTCACTAATTCCAATTATTTTCGCAGTGGATATTATTTTAATCTATTACATCCAAGTTTCATCACTATTCACCAAAAAACGCATAGTGAAAACTAACATTTCGAATATTACAAGTAATCAGTTTGTGTTAAGTAAATTGACTGATTATTAGTAAAAAAAGTAGGCATATACCTTAAAATTAAAATTTCGTTTATGGTTTGAAGTCGTTTGTAATCACATACTGCTTCAAGACTATAGTGGAATCCTTGATGCTTATTACTTGTATGCTAGGAATTTTAATAGTTGACCATGGAAAACCTGGAAGCACTGGCCGACCGTTTCGTCCTGTTTTTAGACTCCTCAGCAGTACGCATCCACGATTCCGCCTTGAGAGATACGAACCCAGGACCCATCAGTCTCGCGCACGAGCGCTTAACAGATAGACCACTGAGCTGACATCCAAAAGTGGTAATTTCTAACTTCAACCGATCCACGAAATTGAGTGACACATCCCCCATTATCTTCAGTGAGTTACTATCTCACAACAGACCTGGTTGAATTCCATCGATCACTACTTCTCACTAGAACTCCAGAAAATACTTATTGAAGTCAGTCATCAGTGAGCATATGTTAATGAATATCAGAAGGGTTTTTTTCCGACTGTGTGTATTTGTACGTAAGAAGATTAAATTTCGATTAGCGCTACCAACTTAGGAATTAGCCAGTAGATTTTCCTGTACTTATATCGCCCACGCTTAGTAACTGGAGCAATACACCACCGACTTATATGACACAGTGACTTTGTTTTTTAATGGTTGTTCATTTATTATTGAAGGTTCAAATGTCCTATCGATAACACTTACAGATCATGAAACTTTTTTAGAAATCAAGTTAAATTTGAATACACAAAATCTAGATTTTTGAAAATGGCTACCGTCAAAACTGTATCAATAATTGTTCAGGAAATCAGTTGACATGATAAGGATCTAATTACTAAACTAATTATATTTATTTTATTTTCTCACAACACTGAGGGTGTCTGTTTCTGAATAACTTGACAATAATATGAAACAATATTTAAAGTACTCTCTGGCTATTACTTATTACCGTTAGGATAATATAAAAAGTGGTGATATAAATATTCTTATTACCGTTCTAAAAATAATCTATTATCAGTGCTATTTTAATAGGTTGTTAAACCCTAATTAACCATCTGGCGACCAGAAAATGGAAATTTACGCACATGCTATAAGGCTGTTTGAATAGATATAATAAATATGGTCAAAGAATGAACCATTAATAGAATACAAGCATAAACCACTAATTCGCTTTTTATTGTACACTTATTTCGTTAGTAAATATAAATTTCATTTATCAATTTCGACATATTCACTTAAATGTTCGCAGATAAATAGGTTGCCTAGTTAACTCATCTGGTTTTACTTAATATCAAAATGTTCATTTGCAGATTTACTTTAAGTAATATAAATAGGAAAATAATACGGTAGTCTAGTAAAACCCCCTCAAATAATCCATTTGTAATGATTACCAACAGGTATATCTTAATATATTGTTATATAATTATTTGTATGTAATGTAATGTTAACAAAGAGCTTTAAGAATCATGTTGAGTACTTGCAAAAGTTACTGTACTCCTTGTCAATCTAGAATACCTTAGATTTGATTCAAATACACGATCATCTCTGAGAAGCTCCATCAACAGTAGAAATTTTTTAAATCAACGACTTTAAATTAAGAAAAATCAACTTTAAAATCATCATATAACATTATTATATTCACACATGTAAAACATCAGTACATGAAAAGGTGAACAAAAATTATTTCGAATTTTTGTGTTAAAAACAAAATGGTTTTTATTTATGTTTGTATTTCTATGTCAACGAACAGACTACATTTTTACGGAACAAGAGAGAAAATAACAGAAAAATTATAACAATTGCAAATTTCAATAATAATTTTAATAGTTGAGATCATGAGTCAGTTGAAACTAGACCACCATGGAAAACCTGAAAGTACTGAACGGCCGTTTCGTCTTATTATGGGACTCCTGAGCAGTGCACGTCCACGATCCCGCCTCGAGAGCTTCGAACCCAGGAACTATCAGTCTCGTGTGCTTCAATTGACTGATGGTCTCAACCATTAAAATTATTATAATATCCACAAAAACCACTTTTGATTTCAATTATAAATTCATATTTTGTGACTGTTGGGAGATATGAACTCACTGAAGACATTGGTGAATGGTTGCTCAATTTCGTGGATTGGTTGAAGTTATATATTACCACTGTTGGATGCCAGCTAGCTGAATGGTCTAGAGGTTAAGTGCTCGCGTGCGAGACTGATAGGTCATGGGTTCAAATCTCGCACTGCTGGGGAGTCCCGCAGTAGGACGAAACGACCGTCCAGTACTTCCAGGTTTTCCATGGTGGACTAGCTTCAATTAACTCATGATCTCAACTATATAAAAGGAAAAATATTTTTTAAAATGTCAGTAAGCCATAACTATTGAATGAAGTAAATACAACAATATTTAGTCTACAATATTTTATATTCGATCTTTTATTAATTTATCGATACAATGTATCAAGACGGGAGAATATTAACTTTTTAGTAAACAATGTAAAAAATAATTACATTCATGAATAAGGAATCACATTTTTCTTTTAGTTATTTCAACAAAAAAAAAATCACATAAATTTCTAAAATGAACATCATAAAGTGTACCTCTTTATCTAAAAATGAAAAATGAAACATTGAAGAAAATTACGAACTCTTGTAGTATTGTGATATAACAGCCATCTCTTAAATATGTACATGTCCATTGAAATGAACTTGAGTTTATTAGTTGTACCGTAAGAAAATAAATGAGAGAATTACGAAAATCGTAAAATATTTTAGTTAGAAGAGTAACGAGATGTAGAAGAAATAATATGACTGTATTCTTTCATTGATGGTTATTTTTTAAATAAATTAGTTTTCAACTGAGCTTGTCATTATGCGCTTAAATGTGTTTTGACATTAAATCTTATCCTATTTGTGTTGAATTGAAACACTCAGTATTAAGACAAAAGTCTTAATTAACTTAAGGTAAGCTTTTAGAATATTATTGTTCACTTAATTTATGGTACTAACTGTGCAGTAGTTACTGAAGTTTATTTTTACCCACTTTACATAAACTATGTTCAATAGCAACAATTTATATAGATATGCTGGATAAGTTTTCGATTTCGTTCGATTTCCTATGTTTACGATTTGCTAAGCTAACACCCAGGTATGAACCAATATGAAGATTGTTACACAACTCTCAACTTTAACAATAAGTCAACAGATTTGCTCCATGAACTTCATTGATCATAAACGACAAAAGTTAATGTTTGAAGATATAATGCATCATAAGTGAAAATTTTAAATAAACTACCATTCTTGTCAGTTAATATACTAGTTCTTAATATAAACTTTTCAGATTACTACCATTTCATACATCATAAATAATTTTGTATCACAAAATAATAATATCTACAACCACAGAAACACGAGGAGCACTCCACAACCCATGATAGTGATAATATGAACAGTCTACTTCTGGAAATCCTTGTTTGAACCAATTAATTCTCATGTCTTTATCAAATTTCAAAAAAATTTCATTACAAATTGATATTAGCTTAAAGACGGCGAGGAACAGAGACAGCATGTTAACTATTTTTCCCCAGTGATATATCACATCAGATGACACCACTTTGAAAGTAACTCGAACTGTGTGCATTTGTACGTAAGGAGATTGAATTTCGATGAGCGCTACCATCTCAAAATACCAGATTTGAAAGTTTATTTACCCCTATATATTTTTCAAGTCATATATTGTTAATTGACCCTGGAACCTGAGGAAACATACGGAAAATATGGTCGGGCCATACGACAACATAGTAATATAATGAATAAGGTGTACATGATTGGTTTCTGTTTCGGCACCACAACTCCTTTAAATGACCTTCTGAATACAATGCAACGTAGTAGTTTTAGGGTGCTTTATCAAACAGAGCTAAAACCAAATGTATTATCGGTTTCAATGAATCCTGTAGTTGACTATAATCAATGTCGTTTGAGAGAAAATATTTTGACAAATTAACCTATGTCCTCATTAAAAAATATGATTAACGTAATCTTGTCAAAATCAATTACAACTAAATGTTACTTTAAATACTGTAAGATAAAGTTCATTATCGGATAATTATCAGATAAAGAACTTTACATCTAACTATCAGTCTCTTCCAGATTCCATTCAGCTGAACGTTTGTCAACGCGAGCTCAGAATTTGCCAAATATTTACAGTGAATTTTGTTTCAGCCTTCAGATAAATAATAATTATTATATAAACATATTTTCTTATATTTCAGCAAAATATCCTGAGTCCCACTGTGAGAACCAAATTGGTGTGAACTTTACTGAGTAACATCATTTTCATCAGTTAACTCATCGAAATATTCTTTATTTGCAAGTTGCTTGTATAATTAAATATAATGGAATTTATGCAACAGTCATTTTAACTGAAATATATATCGTCGAGTGAAGTTCATTGAGTTCCAGATCATCGAATGCACCTGATCTTGGTCTTAGTTATCGAATAAGCCAAATACTATAGTTTCACACAATCGAAATTCCTTATATTCAAATTACAGTATGCTATGTGGAATAAGTAACTCAGTTAGTTCGCATGAAATTGCAAACACTAGTACTTTGACCATGAAAAATCATAAGCATAACAGGATTCCTTCAGAATTTCCTAATAATCACTTCAATAAAATTCAAATGCTCAAAATGGAAACTGGTAAACGCTCACCAGCAGGTTATTCCTGGGTCCCAAATGAAAAATTCGGCATTCGACCTCAATCACTTGGGTTATACCAGTCAAATCCTATGTTACATGACCAGAAAAGCCTAGCATCAAATATTAACCAACCAGATTCTTCACATCGACCAACAATTCTAAGCCCAGATATTAGTAGAAAAGAGGATTTTAACAGTAAGTCTTATTTCAAGAAAAGACGTGGAACCTTTGATAACAACAATAAAAATGCTACTGTTCCAACAAGTTTGGTGTCTCCGAATATTACTTATAATAGTAATAATACTTCTAAAAATGAGAAATCCAAAACTAATCTTCCATATTTTCAATCATCTCATCTAAAGAAAAGTACGTCAAGAACTTCGAGTAAGGAAAGTATCAGAGAACGTAGCCCTGTGAAATTGTTATCTGCTAAAGAAACACATTTTCTGAATTATAATGCGGTGGGAAATGTACGTGAATCTTATAAATATGGAACGGTAGTGAATAAATATAAAGAAAAGAGTCAGTCAATATCAGATGAAACAACCAAAGTATCTCAGTCACGATCTGCTTCAACACCATCAAGAAAATTACCACAAGATGAAGAAAAAAGCACTAAGAATGCTGAATTTCAAAAGTATCATGAACCACAACTAAGCAGTTCACAAATAAAACCACATGAAGCTAATAAATTGATAAAAGACGGTAATAATACTCAAACTTTATCCAAGAAAAATGAGTTGCAAAATGTAATTTCTCCAAGTATTATTTCACAGAGAACCGACCATTTAAACATCGCTTCCTTTCTTGCTACATCATGTAGCAATACACCCACATGGTCAACTAATCCAATCCCAATAAATGTCTTAACGAATAGTAGTGTTGCGAGATTGTGTGACTTGACAGATCCCACAGACGCATTCAATTCCAATAAACAAAGTTTAACTCTTGACAATTATATTAACAATGATTTAGATGAACTCACTCAGTTACAAAGTGTTTATTCTCAAATCACACATAAACAGAAGAGTAAACAAAAATATAATTTACCTAATTCTAACTCTGCAGCATCTAGCTTATCCGCTGGAGATGATAGGACATTTTGCGATAGTGGAATATCTTCCTCATCTTATTCCAAAGATAGCGCTTGTACATCGCCTTCTGATCCAAATGCCTATAATCCTATTCCATCCTTAGGAACTAATGAATGGGTATCTACATGTAAAATACCGTGTGATAAAGAATCAATATTTGATTCAAACTCTCACCAAAAACAAAATCAAGGAATACCATTATCGAAATCTTCACGTATTCCAAGCATTTCAAAATTAACGGACAGGTCCAAAATAAATAATTCTACAGAGATGATTGGTTCACAACCAGCTTTCAGTACAATACAACGGACCCAGAGACTTAAAACAGTTGGAAAGTCGACCAGTCAATCAGGCAAAGAAGTTACTTCAGTTATTGCGCAAAACAACGACTTTGATTCACAGAGTCCTTCACTTAAATTTTATCATGACGTTAATTCATCAAATAAAATTTCCCAATCAACAAAACATTTACATGATAATGCTTCTAGACTCCATTCTACACCAGGTTCTTTAAATCCAATGGTTTCAAAACGTCCGAATAAAATCTTTATTAATTCAGCTGGTGATGAGGTTAGTAAAAGTGAGACGATGAATGTTAAAATACATAATAATACTAATACTACTAATAATGATAATAAAACAAACACTGTTGCTTTGAATAATACCAAGAATGATGCTCATAACTGTAATATTGATAAAGATTTGCGTCCAGACAATTTGATTAAATCAGAACCACATAGATCAAATGAAAAAATCGATGATATTCAATGTAATCAACTAAATCAGATGTATGTTTCTGACAAAATGAATAAACAGCACAAACATGTTTATCAGCAATTGAAACTTTTAAATGACCAACAACACAAGATTAGCCAAGACCAATCATCACCTATTATCTCAGAATGCAATAAAGGTAAAGTTAAAAGAGATAATGGGAAATCAACAATTCTTTATGATGAACCATCTTTGAAAATAACATGTAGTGAACTTGGACAACTTACTTATACAAATGAAGTAAATAGGTAAGTTGAATAAAATGTTTCCATTCTCTTACAGATCCACCAATACCCTAGGAGGAAAACAATGTTTCTTAAAAATCTAAGGTAGAACAGATAAAGTAAATAGTGAAAAATGCACAGTAAAAAGTACTGACTATACTGTGCTTTAAAACTTAGACTATCTTGGATTTAATCTGGGTTACACAGACCTCACAGTGACACGTCGCTGCATAACTTCTTAAGCCAACTTTTTCGGAGCTTCATGACAATGCTTCAGATGGTTTTCTACATGATCCTCAAACTTTTCTTAGGATTTAATTCCCGATAATCATAAAACTTTGTTGTAATGCTGAAAAGTGAGATTTTAATACACAATGATTCGTCTCAACAAAGTATTTGAATCAGTCAAATAGAAAGATATGTGATCTTAATTATTTAAAAACTAAACAAATAAAAGTGAACGAAATTGTTTTCAACTCAGTGGTCATTAGGCTTTAACATGAATATTGGCGTGAAAATATTAAAACAATCAAGGCAGTTTATGAGTCAATAATCACAATGGAATAAATTACAAAGAAGTATTCATGTATATTAGAGAAAATCCTAAAGGCAATCTGATTGAAAACATTATTATATAAACGGAGAATGTCCTTTTCAATAACCTTTCATTCTATAGTTAGAATTATGTAGCCTGCTAACTTCCTGTATGCGATAAAAGACACCATATTTAATGTTTCTAGATAAGTTAAACATTTTACTTTATTGTACATAGAATGTGCATAAAGTATGGAGGTTACTAAGATCTCATTACCACATTCCAAATGTTGTTCAATAAAATGAAGTTATTTATAAGTATTCAAAGTTCCTTAAAGTTGTTCTCATAATTCCTCATACACGAATTCATAGCCTGATATTATATCAGTCAATTCATGTGGTTAATATTTCGAATAGTGTTAAAGTCTCGGTGACTTATAATCGACTTTTCTCAATCAGCCTAACCTAAATGTGATATGACGGAAAGGGAAGGCAAAATTACATTTTTTTAATCGTCATGATTCTATGTATTTAAATTGTAAAGATTTATCTTGTCATGATCATTGATGAGATCTACCTAACTAGATTTTTGGAATTTACCACATGATTATTTGTCTTGGACAAAACTTACTACTTGTGAGTAGCTCATGTCCACACGAAAAATATACTACTGCTAATTTTGAACAGAGTAACTAATTTGATTTAGAAAAACTTTTTTTCACTTATATTTTTGACATCCATCTAGAATAAAAGAAACACTTTGCCAACCATTGAGAACTAAACATCAATCAAGCTGAAGTAACATAGTTCAGAGTATAAGTGTTTAGTATTGTTAATGAAAATAAATAAGGAAGTAATCCAAAAATGCAGTAGAATAGGACTGTCATAATGTTTAAAAGCTTTATCTAGTCTTTAAGTTTAAACTAGTTGTTATTATAACTGTGGATTGAATAACAACTATCAAATTAGTGAACAAAATTTGATAACTGATAAGATATTGAGAGCAGTTAGGTTAGAATTCAACGTACGACCAAAACAAATTTAAACTTTATATAATGACTAAGAGTTCATTCTAATCTATTTAAATCAAAGTTCTAGTGAACATTTAGATCACAACAATGAGAAGAGCTGTAACACTTTATTCTTATCCCAGCTAATACTTTTAATAAGTGATAAGTCTTCCAACTGAAATCTCGAATCGGCTTCCTAAGCGCTTCTAATAACAACAGACTAATTCTACACGGCAACTTGAACACAAGAGAAAAGGTGCAAAATTCGGAAAGACCGCTTTACTCTAAGGTTAGTTTATTTACAGAAAATTGAGGGTATTGATAGTATTTCAAATGGCCCTAGGCTTCCAGAAGTTTCTGGAACCATGCTAAATATAGTAGCAGGATATGTAATTATCCAACCGGAAATGTAACATGTGACTCTTCACATTCTACATGTTTCTGAGAAACTTCTATTCAGTGCTGATCAAATAAAATGTTTCCCAGCGTTTTCAGGCCCTCTCCGGACTTCTTCTAGAAATGGTTCGGATCTCCTCAACAATAAAAAAAATATTAATGATTTTATTAGATAATATCTTTATAAGTTAGAACTTATGCTATAAGCAACTCATAAAATTATTCTAGAGTCAGTTCGACGTTTTACACACGTACAATGAACCAAATTGAAACATAAAAAAAACAACGTTCAGGAAACAAATAGTCCTTGGAGATCATAGCTAAACCAAACAACAGTGACTATTTAGTGAACTTGGATCTCAGAAATTACACTGTAAATAATCCACTTTATCCAACTACCTCTTGGAATTTTACTGTATCAGTAATATTCACCCGACGACCTTGGAACTAGATTAATTGATTATAGTCAACAAATTTTATCTGCAATTTTGGGGAACTTTACGCTTTCCACTGGATTCAAGCCACCTGAAAGTTTGACATTGAGCTACATCCATTCTACTGATCTGCTTCAGAAGTAACGTATTTACAATAATTAGTTACGAAGTTCCACTCATCTCTTCTCTCTCTGGTTCTTACAGTCAGTCAAATTCTGTCTCTGAATCATAGATCATACTAAGAGGTATAAAGTATGACTTAATTAAATCTATTAGTCAATTCGGATTATCTAAAAAAGTCTCACATTAGGTAAACAAATTAAATAGAGAACTATAAAAAATTTGAAATGACGTCCTCACTATGTTGATATATTTTTCTGTTCACTTTCTAGTTTTCTGTTTGTATTTCAAGGGAAAATTGTTTGGGTGTGTTTTTCATTCAGTTTATTCTTTCTTATCTCAGTTACTTTAAACCGTGCAGCCAAAGTGGAGTCATTCCAAGACCCAGGGAGTTTTTCAGTCTAATCACATCAGAAAAACCAGTTAGTGGTCAGAAGAAATCGTTTGATATTAAACCAATTAAATCAGCCGTAGTTACTAGTGAACCTGAAATATCTCTCTTGTCAAAAAGTTTACCGGGTGTAGGAGCAGAGAATCCATACCATATGCCGGCTGACTTCACAAATGATCCCGACTTACTATTGTCATCCCTTTCTAAACTGAGTTGTGATCCATGTTTAGGAGATAATTCGTGGGATCAGAATTACTTCTCTGATGTTGAAAGTGAATATGCTGCACTAGAATTAATACTACCTATACCAAAACGTGAAAGTTTGACGGAAGCGGAAATTGCCCTGGAATTAGACAAAAAATTATCAGAAGCTATACCAGATCAAGTATCGGGTGCGTTTGTGAATATTATAAATCCGAATACTTCATTGGCTAACAATGCGGTTTCCTCGGGAAAGTGTTTAGAGCCTGGTTACTTTTCGGATACAGAAGCCATATTTTCATCTCAGCGCAAGTTCAAACCGTTATCTGATCCTAACAACTGCAAACTTCCTATCGCTTCCGTAGCCCCAATAATGTCTACACAACCAGCTCCTTTTAAGAATGTGTTGGACGAAAATCAAAAACGTTTATTTGCCCCTAGTAACCTAAACCTGAAGAAGCATGAACTTTCAAGCCCTTCACAATGCACTTCAAAAATTGATGGTATGATGCAAATGCAAGAAATAAAATGGCCAAGACTCTGTAGTCTACAGAATCTTGTTCAGGGTGAAAACAAAGGTCGACTGAGACATTCTAGTAATCACCACGAAGCAATTAACAAAACCTCTCTTCCAGTTACAAACTGCACTATAGGTACAGGGCCACTTAGTCAAATTAAACTGCCCTATCCAACTGCATCCATGATGGTCAATGTGGGTTCACTGAACGATATAACTGCGAAATCTGGTGCTTCAAATTATGAAGGCCAGAGAAAAGGAATACACAATACATACTCTGAATTAGATCAATGCAAAGCAAATGGTAAATTAATAAATGGCGATTTAAATGGTAAATGTTTTCATATAATCATTTAGCATTCTCTTCAAGTTAATGAAAATCATGTAGCATATTGATACTTTCTAAACTTTCGTGAGAGAGTCTAATGAAGGTTTGATCCCGTTCAGTAATCTACTTGGTATAGCTATTTACTTAAGTCGTATAAACAAACAGGTTTACATCAGTGACTGATTTGTTACAAAACAAAACGAATTAAGGTTTTTAAAATTTTTGGAGATATAGAAGAGGAGAATAAAGATAACAGCAAAATGGTACTAGTATGAAGGCGAACTAGCCAAAATATAGTTGCGTTGGGAAAAATTGAGGGGGATATCAAAATGCATATTTACGTTAGTTTAGAGATAGATGTGCTGAGGCTACCAAGATTTTTATTTTAGTTGTCTTTTCTATTTCCCATAAGTTAGTTTCATTAACGCAGGATACTTCAGCTTGTGTGTAATACATCAAAGTACTGTTTTACATAATGCAAAAAACTAAATTTTCCCAAACAATAAATAGATTGAGAGTTTAAAGATACTTCAAGAAAAATAGAATGCAACAGAAAATTAGTCTGTTTTGCGAAAGCGAAGTGCTAGGTTAAGGAAAGAGGCTCCAATATCGAATTTCAGACTTAAGGTTGGACACATGATTCAAGTGAATAGTCTTAAACTATACATAAAAGTGATATGGAAAACTGTTTGCTTTCAATCTCAATAAAAGTGACGTAAACTCAGCGTTGATAAGTAGCTAATTTCCAATTCTGTGCTGAATGTGATAAAAATTTATTCTAGTTTGATTAAACAATCAAATTTTTCTGCAATACCAATCAAAACTAACTGTTCATGATACTTTACAGAAAGTGACACTGATAGTTAAAATAGGGAAAATAGTTTTCGAATCCGGATCTTATTCACCTTACTACTGACTCACATTTTACAACCAGGTGTACAAACCTTCGAATTATAACAACATGATGAACAAATACTTAGTGCTGTATAATGAATCTAAAAAACATTGTTTTTCATCTACATCAGTTCGTAATTATCACTCATATAAAAGACATATGCAGTCAAATTAGGATCATCGACATCATAATTCTGCTTGATGTGAATGGATTTCCAGAACTGACATCAATAACTTGTTAACTTTAACAAAAATAATATATTTATAATATCTCAATGAGTAGAAAGATTAGTTTTTCAAATTTTCGAAAGTTTCGTGACTCAGTGTTGGATACTTCTTCAGAGAATAAATAGACAAATTAAATTAATCCATGTTCAAATATAACAAAGGTACAAAGCAAGAATATTTGGTGCTATCAATCAAAAAAACAGGTCAGACTAAGTCAATGTCATGTCATTCCGATCAAAGTGATTTATGTGAGACATGTTTGTGTATTTGTGTGTGTATGTTAATGGATGGAAAATGTGACATTTGTGATGTGAAAGGATAGAGTTTAATTTGTACGTACGTTAATGGTATGAGATGTGAATAGAATCAGATATGGTAGATCAAATAGGTGGTCCAAGTCATATGTATAGTAGGACCTTCTTTTCTATTGAGGTCAGTAGAATTAAACAATATATGGAACACTTCAGCTACTCGTCTTTCTTTGCAGTTGGAATAACCTTTTTGTATTATTTTGATATTTTTAACATTAACTTGATGGTTATTGAAAATGTCATGGACTGCTACTGCCGATTTAATTTGGAGTCTTTTCAGTTCTACAGGATTATTAGGTGGCTTTTTGTGTACTTAAGATATTCTTTGGGTCGAGCCACGATTTCACGAGATTACTCCTCAATATAGAAGGCATTACAATCGACACATTCTAATTTGTAGACGCTATTCCGTGTTGACATAAAGGGGATTTTTTTCTTCTATGTGAACTAAAGCATTTTGAAGGGTGTTAGTTGTTTTGTAGTATGCTTCAATTCTGTGTTGTTTAAAGACTCTGGATTTCTTCTGTTAAACCATGGCAGTATGGTGAAACTAAAGTGCCAATCCATTGTATTTCATTCGGATTATTATTTGACATTAACGCGTCTCGCTTTGTTGTACTTTTGATAACCTTCGTGGGAAGATTATTAAATTGTAAGATGTTAATCATATGCTTTCATCTTTATTGTTTGTCCTCTTCAGATGTAATAATCTTGTTTGCTGTTACAAAGATATTTAGGGCCAAAGAGATTTTTACACTGGATGGATGTGCTGAATTGAAGTTGATATAACGATCTGACTATACTGGTTTTTAGTAGATGGTTAGATTTAGAGCTCCACATAGATCTCTTTTAACTAAGCAGTCTAAAAATAGTAGCTCACCGTGTTCATTTTCATTCTCGTGTGTTGGTCAGTTTAGAAAAAGATTGTAGGTGAGTCTTTTTTAAGACAACAACGGTATCATCTAGATTTTTTGAGCCAAATTCATGGTTTAATGTCACTGGTGAAGATATTTGATTCTATATAGGACATAAACAATTTTATTACAATCGGAGACACGGGGGATCCAAACGATACTCGGTTTGTCTGTTTGTATAATGTTCCACCAAAAATAAATAAAGTTGAATTTAAGCACAATTCTAGGGATTTCATGATTAGATTGATGCTTAAAGGTCATCTGTCAGATAAAGAATGGTCAATTTTTGACTAGATTCTATACTACTGAAAATAAACAGTAAGACATTTCGTCACACTAAGAATATCATGTGCCTACTTAGTACAAATGAATTATATAGCAACAGTTGTCAGTCTTCATGTTCTTAGTGATTTCAAATAAATCCATAATTTATCTCTTTCAGGTGCTGCCTCGGCTCTTAATTGCTCATCAATAAAAAGTGCCGATTTAATGGTGAGTTTATATCCTGGTTTTCACCATTAGTATGATGTAATCATAAATTTAGTTTATTACATAGATAGTTGAAGAATACCGGGAGAATGAGGGCTTTTATTTCAGTATTTTAGTGAAATAATCTTTTGTGACATATGATGTTAATTATTTATCGAATCAAAATTAAAAGTCACAGCATTACACCACCAGCGTTATATTCCATCCTATTCCAGACATTTCAGTTTAGGTGGTCGAAACAATTTGAATGAGTAACTTATATTCAAACTGTATACAATTCATGTAACTCTTTGTGTACAGGTATGATTTTCATTAGTATACTCTGTATCAAGATAGAACCACTTTCTATGATGCTTTAAATAACTAGGTAGCCCGTTAAATCACCACACAATAGTCAGGCTCTAGAGTCTGAAAGACAAAACTGTATGTGATTATTAGATCTCCTTCTGTATAAACTTCAATTCTTTTTGTACAATATGTAAAATAAGTACTATAATACTGCTAATATAAATTTGCGTGCAGCCATGGACTGACAATATAAATGCATATATACAAGTACATATGCTTGTACAAATTAAATGACATTTATGTCTTTCATCATATGATTACTTTCTAATTCATTTTGATTAAAATGTATACAGTTCAGACAAAAGTATGTTATTCTTCTTCTTCTATATAAACACTCTGTTATTATATCAAATTTTAATAAACCAACATCAAAAAGTATATACAAGTATTACCTTGAGATAACACAGTTAATTTGGATATGGTGCTACACATTGCCAACATGCACCTGGAAAACATCAGTTTGCGTGAAAAACAAATATTCATTAGTTTACTGTGTATTTTTAAAGAATTCATAAGAAAACTTGAAGTCTTGTGTCAAACATTTCTTAAAACAGGAAATATGGTAAAATAGAAATGATTTCTTGATTTAAGAACATACACTTCAGTTCTTCCTTACGTTGGATCATCTTTAGCGAATTTAAATGGTATTGAAGTTAACTGAAGTTTAAGATCTTCATGAGTGTACCGGTCATTCTAAGATTGGCTATACGCCCTTCTGATGAGAAATAAAAAAGGAAACTAGGTCTAGAGATTCATGTCAACTTTCTTGAATCATCCAAAACGTCAGATTGTTTTATGCTATAATATTATATTTCACTAATCGATAACTGATGGGTTATCAGTGAAATACTATTTAGCCCTTAGTGACAACTGCATTTCTCTTGTACTATATTGTCTGGTGATCATTGTCAAGATGCTTTTAACTGAAACACCATTTATGAGTTGAATGACAAGAAAATGTGACATAAATATAATGAGGAGCATATATTGATGTGTTGCTCTAAACCATTTTTATACTCATGCATTCATAACCCCAGTATTTAAGTATTTTTAATGTTACTTACTGACATTTCTTACTGATATTTCCACAAGGTTACAAGCGTGGAAATGTGATAAATAATGACCAAAATAAAGAAGGAAACGTCTTTGTAATAAATTCACCTTCCATATATATATAAACTTGCAATTTTAATTGTAGATTGAAAATTTTCGTCAAGAAACTAGGCGTCTACAAGATCATATCGCTGTGCTATCGGGTCATTTATCAGTGAAGGTAAGATTTAGTAGATTTCCTTATGCTAACATTGCACCATATATTTTTCAACTTATCTTTGCTCACTTAGTTTAGCGACGATTTTGGTTTGGCAAGCAATTTTTATTACAAATTGATTTCATATGAAGAACCAGCAAAAGACACAAAACGCCTGAAACTTGTTCTATTATAATTTCAAACTCTATAGTGATGACCTTACAGAAAAAACATACATGACTCCAGCTAAAATCTTCGAGTTCTGGGATCAGCACGATACTAGTTGGTCATTCAGAAATACTGGTCACTGGACCTGAAGACATAAGTTTGAATCCTTATGTCAAGTCGTTGATGCACACTGCTTATGTCCAAAACTATCATGAAATGACTGTTCAGGGCTCAATAATTCTCCAGTTAATGTTAATTAGGACAAATTCCATAAACTTCATGACAATCTACAGACAAACAAATTTTCAAT
Organism: Schistosoma mansoni; assembly: GCF_000237925.1. NCBI lineage: Eukaryota > Metazoa > Platyhelminthes > Trematoda > Strigeidida > Schistosomatidae > Schistosoma > Schistosoma mansoni. Next base: position 10,882,846 of record NC_031502.1, on the reverse strand, counting down.
CAGATGATAGTTTCTTGAAAGCAAATCTACCCTTAATAACAAGACATATCTTGTAATACTTTGAAGCTAAGTGTAAGGAGTAGATGAGACTCTTTTGCAGTAATCTTACTGAATCACTTTCTGAAGAACTATCTTAGCTTTGTTTAAATAATATATTTTTCTCATTTACACAGTTGATTAAACTAAATGACTGTTGTGTAATTTCCTCAGCCGGTATTATTCATATTCGATGTGATTAATAGTATGCTTTACCTGTTTATTTCTAATCTTCGTATAGTTTAAAGTAGTGCAACAGTGCTGCGTGAGCATAAAGCATAAAATAATAGTATTAACACTGTTATTGCTATAAACAGATGATTTTTTTAAGTTTTTTATTACATTTTAGGGCATATAGGTTAAGGTACTAATAGAAACATCTACTAAATATATATTGCTCCAAAAGCAAAAGTTAAGAAATTCCACCTATATCTTCATTTTTGTTTATTATACCTTGAAGACGATGTCTTCAAGATTGAATATCATCCAGAAAATCATTGAAAATCATGGAGGTCAATACAGTTATTTCTTGATAGTCTATTCATACCCAAGACCTCATACTCAATCAGTTCCAAGATCTTCAGGTATTAGGGACAGGACAGTTATACCCATGTATTGAGTTGAAATCTAATAATTAACTTTTACTGGTTTCACCAGTGAGATTTAGTTTAAATTGAAAAATAAGTCCATAGAATATAGATGCACTTATCTAGTCTAATTGATTTTAATCAGTGACAAACCTCTCTCTCAAACAAAGATGAATCCCTTTATTAATTTATAAACACATATAAGTTCTGGATATCAGATACACCATTCCATCTCTAAACTACGACAGAGTTATATTGAATTACAACTTGAACATTTTGGTCACATTAATTTAGAATATTTTAACAACACTTGGTACGTAGTATTTAAAAACAAGTATAAAATATCATTATGGTCAAACCACGTGCCAGGACAGAAACATGTCCAAAAAAGCATTATCTTCACGACTATCTATACTTACTGGGAATAGAGTTTATTCAGTATAAGTTAACATAAATATTAGTCAATTTCACATTTACTAAAAATAGCTTTTAGGTGCATTCACCCTGAATCACTTTAAAGGATACAAACTAATATGTTGTTCAGTTGAAAAAAAAGAATATAAAATGACATACTAATGGTAGATATATGATAATACTATTTTACTGATTACTGGACTGACTGACTGGTTGTTTGGGTGAACGAACAGTTGATATAAGAGTTTTAAACATATAAAACACATTTATGATGAAACACATAATTTTGCACTCTATTAAAATGAAAAAAACATAGACCTGGAAAGAAAAGAGTAGAAGTTGACTGACCAATTTTAGCAGGCCGTTCATTCATTGGATGATAAGGAAAAAGGTAATGAATATGTAATATAGTGAATAAAATACGAATGGTTACACAATCATGGACATATGCAGCCGTCTAAACACACAAAAAAGTCTAACTGTGCTTACCATGATATTTAGGTGATTACTAGTTAGGAAAATTGTTCCATCTAACCAATCTACCCATCTTTTTACATGAACAGTGTATAACATAATTAGGTTAAATGTACTCTACTACTTTCCACAACGGATTACGCCATTTACAGATTTATAAAAAACTTAGTTAAATAATACTTTTAATAATGGAGAGATTTTATCCAAATTTTTATTCATACACAAAATCACACTATGAACCATTAGTATCTAATCTCTTGATAAAATCAGAATCTGAACATAGTTGTAAACCGAATACCGATGGAGATGAAATTCATAGCAATGATAACACTAATAACAACACTGATAAGATCAAGTCTGATTGGTATAGTGGCATAGATTGTGAAAATTATTCAGAAAATTCTAATAGAAATGAACAAAAACATACAATCGCTTCGTCTGATATCAACCGTCAGAGAATGTTTAAAACAAAGCAGTCTCGTGGTCAGTTAGTTGATTTAACAATAAACGAATCTCAAAGATGGGCACGCGAAAATTCCGATCCACTAAGACATAATGAATTGATTGATGATGAAATATTAACTGATTATGATTCAATGCGATCAGTACAATCATTTATATCACCTTATATTAAGATAAATGAGCATTTAACGTCTGAACATAAAGTTAAACAAAATGCTAGCTACGGAACTATTGAAAATAATGCAAATAATTTAATTTCAGCGTCATATAGTGATATTCGATGTAATATCATTCCAAATTATCAACATTGTCCTGACCTTATGTCAACATCTTTAACAAAAGACTCATCATTCATTAAACGCAAGTCACGATCGTTACATAAACAATCAAATGATCATGAACTACACTGTACAAATCATATCGATAAAACTGACTCAAACGCTTTATTCGGTAACGGAAATCGTTCAAAGAGATTACCTTCACCGTGTGTTCTGTTGAGAACTGCACAAGAAACAGGTAAAGGTCCTAAATTATTACCAGGTCATGTTCAAAATACAGCAATATCAAATTACGATCTAAGACCTAAACGATTAATTGAAACAGAACGTATGGTTAGACAAGAATTGGCATCTACAAGGCAAAAGTCTGTAACATATAATAATACTATTAGTAATAATAATAGCAATATCTTTTTAAGTAAAAATTGTCGTAAACCAGTTAAACAAACCTCACCAAGATCATTGAAGAAACCATATTTTAATGAGAAAAAACACATTATCCGATCGCTTAATAGAAGTAAATATATTATGTCAGATAAAGGTTTATCTGATAATGAATTACATGAGAATAATTCAACAATATTGATAAATAGTAGAACAAATTTATCATCAAAATTTGAAAATATAACTACCATCTCAAATGAGATGAATTATGGGAATAAAAGTGAGACTGAAAAAATACTGAAGGTAATTATTGTTTAAAAGCTTTTGATTGTTTTTGAACTAAGTTGTACTGTTAATTGTAAAAAGTGAGCTCATAGATTTGGGAGTAAATGTAGACTGAATTATTATAATACAGTGACATTTTCATCAGATGATATATATATATATGAGGTGTAGTCCTGAATATCTGTTTCATTCTAATTTATAAATTTTTCACATCAAACAATTTATTATACACCCCTTTTCTCAAACACCTCATCGATGACGAAGAATGTGGAAGGCATTGGATCGAGATTCGACTGAATTCGGAATTGCAATTTGATGGATTTCAACCTTCTAGTTTGAAGGTATAGTCTTCATTTCAAAATTCTGAACTCTAGGGTTCAATCCTATGTTAATTCTGAGGCCTTCACTGCTGAGGGATCCTGAACACTGGTGGGGGAGACATCCAGTGTCCCTTAATTCTTATAATTACTACGCTAAAATACGTTTCGGATCAAAATTACTTTAAAACTATACAAAGTCATAACATAGAAATTATATGAGTATACCATGTGTGTTTCAAATGAGGTGATGAACGGAATGCAAAGCATTCATACTTGAATAGACGCTTTTTTAACTTTCGACGGTTTTTTCTACTTCCATACTGTGGAATGTCTTAAATCATTTTTAAGCAATTCCATATATAAATATATAAATACATACGTCCTACAAATAAAATAACTTAAAAAAATCAATTATTTACATGGTTACAATAAATTTAGATCTGAAATTATTTTATAAATTATCTAGCTTAGAAAATCTCACTGCCAAAGTTATTATTCATAAACTTCCATCTCCATTTTCTCTCTTCTAATGCATCGAACCACACTGTTTTGTAGTCTTTATGTTTCAATCATTTCTTCGATAGGATAACAAAATTGAAACTTTAGAGGAGACTATGGAAAGTATGGTAGTTCGCATCGAACAACTTCAAGCTTTGGATAACTTCAAGGTATGTTCAGAGTAGAATTATGTTTTAATTATTTTAAAGAGAACAAAATTCTTGTTAACTAGTTGACGTTTTTTGTTATTCAAGTGTTCGGTGCCAGTTTTATTGTTTTGCGGAGTATTATCTTCGACCCAAGTAAAGTAAAAAAAATATAGATAGGGGCTTTTTAAATTGTTATCAAAAAGAAGAAATAATATTCGAGTAGAAAGATTAAATAGTCTCACCATTATTAAACAGATCGTTACCGCCTAATTAGCAAAGAGATGGTCAATAACTGAAATTATACCAAAATAATATTCTCTAATCAGAGGAATGGTATTACCTGTTAATAAAGTGATTTTAAAACTTTTTATGGAAACCCTTCTGTTACGTCTGGCCGATTGTGAACGCTATATTCGCTTCCCTAAGCTAGTTCCGTACCCCCGAGCTAGAACTATACACCGACTTGAAGACCAGAGAAAAGGCACAAAGTGTGTGGGAAGCACTTTACTACAGGGTTCGTTATGTACAGAAAATATAAGGACTTTATAGTAATTTAAGAGTCCTTGAGTTTTACCGAAAATTCTAGAATACTGCTAAACATCGTAGCAGTGCATTAATCAGCCAATCAGGATCTCCACATGTGACTTTTCCATTTTCGTTATTTTAGTAACATAACTTCACATAACTTCTAATTAATCGCTAATTGGTTGAAATGCTCCTTGATAACCCATGAGCTTGTCATGTCGCTTGCGAGAAAACTGCAGGGTCATCCCAACACCTTCGATTCTAAGTTCATTTGTTAATGGTTTGGAAATGATGAACACTTGACAGAAAATACTGCCAACAGGGAAGTTAATATTTACCTAAGCGAAATGGATACGGTTCCAATCCTGCTCCATATAATTCAAGAATTATAGTTTTAAAGGTTATAATATAATAGCTTTTGAAAGGTTTCGCATTTTTTTCTAAAAAAAGTTAATCAACCTTTACTGAAAAAAATGTTTTAACGCAAAAATGTTTATCTATACAACATCTAAAATTTAACGTTATAGATGTAGTTTCAGTTACCCATGGTCATGAGCTTTCCGATAAGCGATTGTAGGCTTAAAAGTTTTATTGAAGTATTGAACATTGATATAATATTTTTGTGACACCTAAATCAACAAAAATTTCTGTTTAAATAAAAACAAACGTTTTTTGACACCTAATTATCAGTAGCATAAAAGAACTAGTTAAAATTGTGATGTACTAACGTTGTTTACGTAGGAAACATGTTACTGGTATTAATTATCTATATTTTTTAAAACAGTTTGGATGGACGAATTAGTGAGTTATTAAAAAGTGTACCTTCCAATATATAACAGAGTGTAACCTAACCAATCGTTTAATTTAGTCGTAAGTAAAGCAATGCATGATTGATCATTTGAAATAAGATACAACGAAGATCTAACGTAGAACTTGTAAAAGTGAACTCATTAATATATATTAAATTATTGAATTTGGTTGGAAATTTGAACACAAAATGATATTATGTGGAAAAACATTAAATACCAGAAATCATCATTTTTTGTACTCAACGCTCAAATATAATATATCAGTTGTTTAGTACTTTGCGTTTTAAAATAGCGTCTCAACTAACATCAACGAATGATAGGGACCACTTTCGAAGTACACACTAGCACTACAAAACCATCTAGCTTAAAATTTTTTTATCGAAGATGAATTATTGAGCTCATTTGCAATACGTTTGATCTTAATGCTTGCAGTTTATGTTGTCTTATAAACTGTCCAATATATAAGCAAAGATGGATAGTGGCTAGCAGTGGATCTAGGACACGCGTTTCGTCATATTTGGGACTGGTCAGCTGGATCTACTTGCATCTCAGAGTTGATGTTCACTCTGGGACTCCAATCCATTACCGTTCGCATCAAACTCCATCGCGTTATTCCCTAAACTACTGAGTCCTGATAGCCATTTACTTGTGCGATGGGGTGAAGTTTAAATTCACTAAGACTGCCGATAAGAAACTGATCAATTGCAGTTCTAAACACCAATGGAAAGATTCAAACGAACAATACCCAGGGAATTTGTCCAATATATGTCTTACTTGATATATGCATACTCAATATGGATAATAAGAAAGCTACCAAATAATCAATGTGATCTAACATGCACGTAAATTAAAGTGAGCAAACCAGTAATAGCTTCATGTTTATTTATTGAGACGAACATTTTTAGAAGTAAGACAGGCTTTTCGTATTTTCGGTTGAAGATAAATTACTGTTAGATTGCCGTTGTAAATGGCCTTTTTATCATAATATTTTCTCTGATACTCATGTTAAAGATACTTAAGTATCTTTTTCAATTAGACATAGCTTTCGAAACGTTTTATGAAAAATTTCTGACCAAGAATCCTATGGTGAATCGAATAAAAAGATTGTCATCATTGTTAAAACACTACGACTACATATTCTCGGTTTTTAAAGGAATAACAGACTGACTATTTCCATTTAGTCATTCCAGAAATTCATGACAGGTTATTTTGAAATAAATCTGATGATGCTTTTAAATTTACACTTAAAATAATAAGGTTTATCAAATTAATATCCTATTTCAAGAAAGGGAAATGTTGAAATTAATCCAAATTAACTTTTCAGTCTTATATTTTATGTTTAGGAACAATAAACACCAATCATATTCACTTGATACTCAACCACAGTTCCTGATGAATTTTTTGTTTTTATACGTGCCAAACTTTTACTATCATAGAATTCAGAAATACACGAGCTACAAAGTATTATAAATCAGCTTCGTGGAGATGATATGAATAGTAAATCTTTGGCCAGCTCTCCGAGCCATTTTCAACCCAAACCGCCAAGATCAACTTCTTGTCGAACGCTTCCTGATGCTATGTATCAAGGTAATTTTAATATGAGTTTAGTGTTTTTTAAGTTGTTTAAATATTAATCATTTGTTGCTGCAAAATGTGGAACGGTTTAAAGAAAAGTAAAGTTTAATTTATCTTAAGAAAGTTGTGAATTTTAGAAAAACTCATCAAGTCTAAGTGATCGTTTGTTATTTAATGATGACAGTTTAGTAGGATGACTTGTATAAATCGATATATGGATAATGCAGATAAGGGTCTCTTTTTGCATGGAAGCTATTAGTGATTTCATTCATATTATAACAATCTGAGAATTTGTTATTCACAATCATTAGCTTGACCAAACCGCATACCGAAGCAAATGAAAAAATACAAATAAGTGTTTTCCCAAACGTCAACAAAAGCCACAGGATTATGAAAACTACAAAAAATAAGATGACAATTCTCAGTTGGATACATTTTAATTTTTATAAGAGACTAAGCCCAAAAATTTCAAACCCCACTGTATCTTTCAAAAATTGGTCCATTTGCTATTTATTAAATCTATTTGAAGTCGCTTATTGTCGCTTATGATTTAATTGACTATCAAATATTTATACTAGAGATTTAGGAAATAAGTGGCTGAATGGTTGTTGAAAAGGCTATTGATTCTTTGGTGTCAAACTATAATAACAGTCAATTTCACTACAAACTGACAAGGTGAAGAAAATTTTATTTTAAAATTTTTCTGTCAAGTACTAATATAGACTGGAAATTAGCGAGAAAGAGGACATTTGTTTGGTACTCGTGGATATTGTAAATCAATGATCCCAAATAAAATCGGGCTAAATACACCCACATACTACAAGGTATACAATGAATTTAGGGGACTGAACAGGAAACAACCGGTTTACATTTGTAACTTTCATTAATTCATGATCAAGAACAACGAACTTTCATTGTCAACAACTGTAATATGATATACTTGAACTTCACTAAACATTAAGTTCTATGAAATCCCAGTAAATCTTTTCAAATATAATTACTGATGATTACAAAACTAATGTTTATAAAGGTGTTTTAGGGTGGTTGAGTTTAATATGAAGCTGGTTTTCATCATAGGCTAACATTAATTGTATAGTAGTCGTGATATTTACTAAAGTTGTAACAATGAACTTCGGATTTCGACTGAGCAACATAAAATCAACGGATGAGCTGGAGTGCCCAAAGGTTTTATTTTCACAAGGTTATATAATATGGTAGGTTTTCCCTGCCTATGTGTTAAAATTATGTACTCCATGATCTTCTATGACTTGGCAGGTGGTCAGTCCGTGGTGGAAATAAACATCCAATTGAACACGATTTACATGAGCTACTCAACTAAAAGGCTTGAAAATGTTTGATCATACATTTAAAAAAGTGTATTTTTATGCTTTTGATTATCACATGACGGTAATAATTTCACAGAAGTCAATATCATCTCTTCTCGTTTAGTTTTTGTGTGTAAGGTCTATAAAATTTGATTTTTTTATCAGTCCCAAAATATATTTTAACTCTACTATTATGATTGTTCGTTTTTTCATCTGAAAAATGTGTCTAAAGATCTTCAAGATGCAATAAGTCTAAACAGTTTTACGAGCGGGACAAGTGCTGGTAGTCAGGATCCTTCGATACACTCACAACAAAAACAGAAAACGAACTCAAAATCTGACGACAAATGTTCCAGTCAAATTGATAGCAGTGCATCAGCATTAGATACCGAGAGATCATATGTTAAACACTCACATTGGGTATGTATAGTATTCAACCATGAAGCTTTTTATGTTTGGATTATTCAATCATTGTTTTGTATCACTGATAATTGAGTACAACCAAGCATTGTTTAAATGATGTTATAAAAATGACAATAAAACATCTGTAATTTTGTTCTTCCTTGGATTCTTCAGTAATGTCCAGTTTCACTTCTAGGATCCATTCGGGAAGTTAAAACTTCTTAGCAAGAGTTTCCATAAAGCTTCTTAACAGAAGGAAGATAGTGAACACTTAAAAGTTTATTTGACCTCATTTCCCAGAAATCTCTTTCTATTATTCTTGATTTACAAAACAAATATTTACAAATGAGCATTCTAATTTAATGAATGTCAGAGAAAATTCCACTCTTTGACGTCCGTATTAGTTGTGGCTGAAAATTTGTCAAAATTGACGGAAAATTATTTGAGGGCCCATGTAAATTGTCCCTACATGTTTCCATTTAATGTGCATTAAAAGAAATATGAAGTCAATTTTACTCGACATTCAAATTATTTTTTCTACTATCGAACAGCTTGAGAATAGTTTCTTTAGTTCAGATCAGTTTAAGTTATCACTTCTAAATAGAACAAACATCTTAAAAATTTTTTGTACATACGTTATTTACGAGACATATGCCTTATGTAATCATTTACAATTATAATAACAAAAAATAGTTCCAGTTGTATCTATACTTATTTTTCAGACAATTTAAAGACAGTTTTTATTTTAAACAGATATCAACTAGATAACTATTTAAAATTAGGTGCTAATGAGGTGTCTGGTTCAAGTTTGGAAGTGCCTAAAAGTGCATGTTTACGACCGTGCATAGAATGAAACCTAAGGTTCTTAGGGCTCTCGGGTAACATTGGATTGTTGAGTCTTCGAGTTTACTCACATTTTTAATAAGTTAGTTCGCAATACAGTGTGACTGTTATTCAATATTTTATTAAGCGTTATACACTTCATTTGCCTCACCAATTTACTGACAGAAATGAATAACCTAAATCACTTAATATTGTCATTTAAATATAATGCAAATCGATATCCCTATTGAATCTTACCACTGGAATTAAATTGTACCTACGTTAATTTCTAGTTCTAAACGATTGAAACTTTTCTAATATAAATAGAAACTAATGTGAACTCGATAGTACAATTTACGACACCACGACACTTTAGCCTTAATAATCCACACACCAATAAGAACCTAGAGAAAACGGGACCTCCAGGATAGTTTTATATTTCGATTAAAAGTTGAAATTGAAGTACAGCAACTGTGCACACCTAACACAAAAAGTGACATTGGAACACAGGAAAATCAGTAAACCAAAAGCGATAACAACCAATCAGGAAATAATGGTCGTGCTGATATATGGGTTTTAAAAATCCGTATTTCTGTTATCTTTAAAGGAAAGCAATTAACATTTGTCAACAAAAACTAAGTAACCTGAAGACTTCTTAGAAGTATCTTTATTTTTAAGCGTTTTATTCATGAACTAATTGTCTGCCATTCGTTTGGCAGTGAAGACTTTCAAGACCAGTAGTCAAACATTTGTACCATTAGCTATATCCACTTATCAATATATCTGTAGAATATAGACCTAACGTTGACTTCAGTGAAATTCCCTGATCTGAATTTGAAAAGTTTTACCCAAATACTTACAAAATATTATTACTGTCTGCTAAACAAAGTTACGTTTGCACTTAGAATTATTTTGTTTCTTTTCTCATTCCGTTGCACACTTACAGTTACGCGCATCCTTTAGCAAAGCTTTTAGGAAAAGAGCGAAAAGTAACATACGTCCAAATGATTCAGAAATTTTAATGAATGGCAGCAGTACTACAAAGTGAGTAGCGTCCACGTTGATTATTATACATTTTCTACGTTTGTCATATTTAACGTTAATTAAACAGAATACCCTAGCACCTATCAAACGAATGTTTTACAATTTCATGAAACTATTCACAATTTTTAGCACATAGTTTGAATTTTAATTTAAATTACTAGCGTCCGTATTTTAAACTGAATGGTTAAGTAACATATTAGTGTTTTATGTAATTTAAAAATAATCACCGAAAAGTAATAAACAAGAATTGTACACTTTATGAAATTCATCAGAAAGATGTAAATAAAACAAGCACTAATTCTATCCTGACATTTTAACTGTCTGATTGTGAGTGAACATAAATTTCTCTTGAAGTTTCAGTTAAGCCCCATAAAGTTTTCACACAAAACCTTCAGTATCAGCTACCCAACTTTATTAACTGCATGGTTTCGCTTATACTTTATGCAGTCAGTTAATGTAATATTCTAAGGACAGAATTTATGCAAATCTAAAATTTTATAAGAAAGTAAATGTAACATTAGCTTCAATTAAGTCACCGTACAGCATTTAGCATGCTGAATCCGTATTACCAAGCAATTATCAACTTCATATGTTTTTATAATCACTTCATTTACCTGGTGTGGAATTTGTATATAAAATCATTCTAGTTACCATTATCTGTTAGTGAAACAATGAATCTCATGGACAGAGAGCAAACAAAAATATAAAAAGTGGTTGATTAAGCAAATAACATATTCAGTATATTGTAATGCATTTTGATAAAAATATTAAAGATGAAATGTTGTCTTTAGCTAATGGTATATCGATTTCGAGGAAACCTATAGAAAATATATCACTTTCATTTATGAATTTCAACATCAACATACTTTAATCTGAAGGGGTTTTGTGGAGATTTCAGTATTTTCATAGTTGAAATCATGAGTCAATTGAAGCT
>NC_031502.1:10860119-10871323 GCF_000237925.1 Schistosoma mansoni | reverse complement strand
CATTGACTCATGATTTCACTATGAAAATACTTTAATCTGTTGTATCATCAGAATGAGTAGATAAGAACTCAGGATATATAATTGCAAGAATGATAGATTTATGTCAGTAATAAGTAAATGATTCAGTTTAGATGAAACATGCAGTAACCGAAAATTGGGAATCTCAAAATTTTTGTAAAAAAAATACTGCTTTCAGTAAATCGTCTCAAAAAATCTTTTGTAGTTTCAGTATCTTACCAGACAGTTTGAGTCTTCTTAGATGTTAACACTACAAGGACAATCTTATGTCAGTTATAACATTCAGTATAGCTAATATACACCTCTGTTTGCTGTAATGATTTCTATTGAATTTCAATTAGGTTAGCTGTAAGCTTAATTTTAATCTAGCAATTTATGCACCTGATTTTTATGTTGTTTTTTTTCATTTGTAAGGAAGCAAACACTTACCACTGTTTGAGTCATTTTGGTGAGCTATTTGAAGCCACGTAGTAGCCCTAGTGAAACACTGCTAGCTCCTAACCCAATAAACATTATGCTCAATAACAGGATTATGCTTTTGAAATCAAAACAATTACTATTTATTTCATAATATTCCTCCATTTTAAAATAGATCTTCATGGTTTTCTTCTCGAAGTACCAACCTTATAATTCATTATTCTTCCACAATTATTTTTAATCATCAAGTTCATCTATATGACTCTTAATCTCAAATTATTGTTCAATAAATTAATTTTTAACTCTTCTCCAGTCTACAACCTACTGTTCATGATCAAGTTACTGCGAATAATCAAAAATTACAATGTGAACAACAACTGGATAGATTACATCTAACAGTTAGTCGAATGCGCTGGCAAATGGATTTACTTGAAGCCAGAAATAAAAAACTACAGGAGATTATATTAAAATATAATCCAGACGAACTGCTGCGCAACGAATTATACACTGTGAAATTAGAGAAGAAAGTTTCTCTGTATGGTATGTTCTGTCTTCTTTACATTGAATAAATAATGACACGTGATTGATAAAATTATAAGTAAAAATAGCTAGCCACAAATGCCGATAAACGTTACTTAGAACTTACCAAAAATTGTTCTAAAATGATGCACTGTTATCTAGTTTATTTCAGTTTATTATGCAGTCAATGACAGAAATCTCATAAGGCGTTGTTCTTGGGTTGTAGCTTAAAAACCTTTACAGAAAACATAAAAATTTGTCGGTAATACCGTTGTTTCCAGCAATCTTTCGATGAAATGTTTATTCTTACAGATATTATATGCTGTTCACTATCTACAAAATTATGCATTCATTTCCAAATCTTCCCACATAAATTGAGAGGATTGAACAGATGATATATATATATATACTCGCACTTAATTATATTCCTATAAAAGTGTGATTAGTATATACAGCTTTCATTTACAATAATAGTCACCCCTAGGAACGTATTATTTTCACTTTGCAAAAATAATCTATAAAACTGAAAAGAATAATGACTGTTCGTTTAGGATTTAGATATTTGTAGATAAATTCATCGCCTAGATTGATGTGATAAAGTCACTCGATGACATAGATAGTTAAAGGGTTTTCTAAAACATTATTCATTCCTTAAGATAGCCGTTAAGTTTTACGACCATAAAACAACAGACGCCACGCTTGAAAGATATAATCATCTTTTGTTCATAAATGTTTGATTAGCTCAGTGAATGCTGCAAGTTGATGAATACAGTTATTCCCACCATAGTGACAATGGCATTTGCCTTATAGTTGGATAAATATTTCCATAACTCGGAATCATAACGTGTAACTTCTACATGAATGAAAATATGCTACTGATGTAATGGCATCACTTTCATTTTTAAAGCGGCGTCATGTTCACTATGAAATGCATCCACATTCACTACTGCAAAAATATATCAATCTCAATTTTCTCTAAATCGTTGCACTATTCTCGTTCGTATAACACAAATCTAAACCATGAAAACAAAAAAACTTAGATCTTTGATTATATAAACAAACAGGAGGACATTATTGTATGTTTATAATATAAGATGCGTAACTTTTGTAGATAAATGTCTGTGTCAGCTGGAGTCTGTATGTCTGTAAACTGATATTTCCAGTAGATGCATTGGGAATTTTAGATAACTATGCGTTTTTAGGAGTAATAACAGTATAAAATAATGCATAAACAAGTGAATAATAATCCTATGTGCACATTGAAAGAGAATTATTGCATAATCTCCTTAGTAAACCTATTTTACATTTAAAAACTAAACATTTCAGTATGATTAACTTCAATACAAACTAAAAAGAATTCAAGTCAGTTTTTTTTAGATCGGTACTAATTTCAGTTATCCAGTACATTGTTATACTGTTTATAGAAAGAAACGTAACTGGGAGTTAACTTTGTTATATAGTGATCTCAAACTGAATTCTTTGAATCAATGATAATAAAAATAATAGACAATCGTTAATCAGCTCTGTATTGGTAAATACAATCAACAGGAATCCCTAATTGACACATTTTATGTTTGCGTACATCTCCAACTTATAGTTAGACAGTGGTTAGAATTCGCGTCACACACCATTTTCATCACATGTTTATAACTACTTAGCCAATCAAACCATTCAAAGAATTATCCTGGTTTTTATTCTCAAATTTCTGGTTAGCGTTTTTTTAGCGAGTTAGTCTTTCTATGGGATGGGGTTGCTAGCCCCATGCACAACCCTCCTCCTTTACCCGGGCTTGGGACCGGTAGTAACTATAGAAGAGCTATAGGCGGAGTTATTCTGAAATTTACTTTGGTCATATTGTTCACCATGTTTTACGTAGTTCAAGACTACGCCTTTCACAGCTTATAACCACTGAAAGAATTAAGCAAAGGTGAAATAAAGAATGGATTACCAATGTTACTGTAGGAAAATTTTTTTTAGTGATTTCATTCATTAGAACAAACAGAACATTAAAGAACGGTTAGAACGGTCTCCATTCATGCTTTTGTCGTCTAATGCACACAAATAGCATTCAACTATATGTGAACATGCAGAGGCTGTAGCTTATTTTCAGAGAAAGTTACTTCCATAAGTGTTTAATTTGATTGCTCAAGGAGGATCTAGGTCAAGTTTGAAAGTCAAATACAACTCCGTATGACTGGATTCAACAGATCACCGTTTCACATTATAAAAAGGAAAAAACTCATATTCAAACTTATTATGTATCAACTTCAACGACAGTTTAAAGTCGAAATATACTATATAGATAGGGGATTCGAAAAGACTAGACTTAGCCAAATATACACTACCCAGTTCTTGACTTTCAGTTACTGTATATATGAAATGTATTACTGTTTAATGCTTGCACTTATGTCTTAGGATATAAGAAGTATGTTGCCTTCTAGACGGTTATTTACTCAAATATCTCCCTGTGAGCCATATTCACATTTCGCTCTACAGGTAATTGGTATTATCACTGTAACTAAACTTTCTAAATGAATAAAGTTTCAAATATTTACCACGCGGACCTAAGAATGTGGTATTCGTCCGAACTTGGACGACAAAAATTTTAATAGTTTTTATTTGTTTTTCATTGATATTGTTTTGCATATCATTGTCTCCATCAGTATTAGGTTTTTTCTGATTCTAGACTTATCAACTCATCATTTTCAAGATTCGTGCCAATTTGTTCAAGTATTTGTTCATACTGAAAGTATATGTTACAGAAACTTAGATAAGATTTCAAACATAAGTCAATGTCGTGATCAATCAGCCGCTAACGATAACTCTGCGGATACACCAATAAATTGTATTCGATCATTTAAGATTGGTTGCACCGGACTGTTGGATGAAATGACCTGGGAAGACTTGGATGAACGACTTCAAAAGTTAATTCAGGTATAATATTGCTTCATTGTTTATGAAACTAAAATCATGTCAAATGTGTTAATTGCGAATTTGCATCTTTACAATGTATTTTTGTTTAACTAAAAATGGTATTAAGTCTGAAGCATAAATGCACGAATTCATTTCCTACTAATCGATTTTGTATACACAAATGATGACTGATATTAGGTGGAAACTTTCACGGAGGAATCCAGTCAATTCTCTTAGTCATGGGACTAAATATTTGTCATTGGCTGTTTTATACGACAGAGATACGAGACTTTTAAACTGTTTATTTTATGATTTGAGTCAAGCCAAATTAAGCAAGTTTAAGTTTTTAGAGAACTAACTAAAAATAAGGGATAATCACCGAATTTCAAGTTTGCATGGCTGTTAGTTTCGGTAACGTGAAATTTTCAAATCTTTAAATCCAATAAGTTCAATAGTAAGAAATGTGAATGAGCCCGGGACAACATTCTCCTTAAAGTATAAAACTTGTATCTCCTTGTTAAGAAAACAGTCGATGAAATATCAACTGAAAATCTATTGAAAATTAGTAAGCACTAGATAGCTGGATTCTTCCTATTTTGGGACTCTTGAACAGTGTGTACCCGAGATTTCAGATATCGAAGGCCATTTAGATGCTTTAGTCAAGATGAGGTAATTTTCGTTTTTCGGTTCTTATCATTTATGATACAGCTCAACTCTAACTATCACCAATTAGGCACTACCTCAACCCCAAGTTGATTGATTTAACAGGTGATAGCTTTTCTTCAGATATTTAAGAAACCAATTTTCAAGCTACTGGCATCACCAACTGAAGTTAATTTATATTAAAGTTATAGACTGAACAATGGAATAATCTGTCACGCTTCTGTTACTCACTGTTACTCACATTCCCTCTATCTAAATGATAATGTTTTCATATATATTAAGTATCATAATAGATTGAGCTTCTAAGAATATAAACATGTTCTTAAATTACTTATCGACTACTGCCAATGGGTAAAGAAATGACATACATAACTTACTATGATTACTTGCAGTTGATGGACTATACGAGTTACTCTGCTATTCTGTACTTCCTTTAAAATTAACATTTTATATGGTTTAAAAATCCCCACCTAATATTGTGAAATAAAAATAATGGGCTGTAATACTTTGAAAATTGAATATCATTAAACTGACTGCCCTTTTTGTTCATCTTTTATAAAAAAAATTTTCATCCCATTTTCCAACTTTTTTCATTTCGTTTTGTCTAATTAAATGGCTAGTCTTAAATTCGTTATAATTGGTTATTTATTTCTTAAAATTGGTATAGAATGTCAGTACTCGTCTACAGAGCACATTTTCTTCACATTATGGACGATAGTAACGTACAAAGTACAAGCTCTGTTGTTCCTCATGTTATCACAGAAACGGACAACGTATTTTTTAATACATTGTATCTCGTAGCTTCCAATCACTTAAAGCGTTAAAAAGCGCCATTAGAACTTATGAAAGAGCTACCTATCAAATATCACTCGAAATCTGGTATATGGGACTCAAAAGAGTTACAAAATAACGACACTGATTCATGGTAAATTCACCGCAATCACAGTTATTTACCTAGTAAAACCTGCTGAAAGATTTGTACATTATTGAAAAATTGGAATATACTGTAGTTTGAATCTTTCAGTATTTATTTCAAGCTAAATATATAGTACTAAGATTCTAAGCAAAATTTAATTGAAAGTTTTTGACAATAAAATTGTAATAAATAGGGACTTTTTTGTTGTGAACTGATATTCACTGAGAAAGTCTGAAAGTAATGGCGGAAAAGTAAATTTCATATCCACTTGTTTGTGCCTAAATTACAGTACATACACAAAATCTATTTATCAATCAAATTCAGGATATACTTTTTACCGTTATGACAGAATTCGACACAGTATAGATTTTTACTTCTAATATGATTTAAAATCATTAACTTTTAAATAGTTGATTAGTTTTAATTGGCATTTTGAGTAAAACAACTTTTCAATGTTGTTAGGTATTCAGTCACAAATATCTGGGGAGTTGATGAGATTTTAATTTAGACAACACCAAGTTGTATCAGTCACTGATTCAAATAAATTAATGTTCACATTTTACAGTATAATAGGCATCACACAATCAAAAGTCGTTGACAAAATCCCATGGGGCTAGGATCACACAGTATTTGACACACATCCAAAAGATATAGTTGTATTATTATTGTAAAAGATGTTCCTATAGATATATAAACCTAAAACACTCAGTCCTACAGTCAGAGACATCATCAAAGAGCTTATTGGGACATGACTGACTTCCTGTCTAAATGATATGTTTACACCTATTCGTTACTAGGGTTGCTCCGTCTAGATATTATTCAAATCTTGTCTATCAATTTAAGTAGCTGGATATATAATGCACATATTCCAAAATTTGCTTGTTATTGCTCTAACATCACTCCATTTTCCAATCAACTTGGCTCAGCTCTTTTTTAACACTCTCTTGTCACAGTCTCTTTTCAATTTGTTTAGCCCCTCAATTTCATATTCTTCATTACATAATGACAATGAATGGCACAAATATAGCTTTAAATTACAAGTGATTATTAAATTTCAGTCCCTGTATGAGTGCGTGACCTTGCTTGAAAACTATTGAGAATTTAACTAGCATTGTCTTTACTAATGCATTTTATGTTAGTGCATACCACCTGCTGTAGTGTTACGTCTTATATATATATATAATTCATAGAAGTAACTTCACCCTTTTACCTAAATAAATAAAAAGTGATCTACACTATTGGTATTTTTATTCATTATCATTAAGTCATTATACCGGATTAGAATATCTTGTTTAGTTTTTATGTCTATTATTTGGTAAATTTAAAAACCGAAAAAATCCAACAGTTAATGACAAAATCACAATATATAGGAAGATAAATAAAACTGAAGGGTTTAGTGTAGATTGTCGTTTATTTTGGAGGTAATTTGAACTATTAACTGTTGTCATCCTACTAAAAATTGTGAATCAGAGAAAATTAGTTAAAAATCTTCTTCAGACTAATATTAGAAGATTTTCAGAAACAATAGACTAGAGAGCAGAATGTATAGGACGCTATTCTTAAACCTCAGCCTTTTCCTGTGATACGCATCTAAGATATTCTCACCAATATTCATAGGTAGTGTGACGGAGGGATTTCGATCACTAAAAATTCTATACACGAAAGAGTTCCGGTAAAAATGTAAAACAGACAAGACAGAACTATTAGCTTTACAGCCGTGTGATTCTTTGCTACTTTATTATGAAAGTTATCGTAGTGCATTTTTGTGGTGCATTTTATGTTCGTTTTGCACATAGTTTTCACGACTTCAAGCAATTTAATAATTATTTTTTGTACTTCTCAACAGTGTTCATCAACGGTTATACACTAGTTTAAACTCAGAACCTAAGGTCCCTCATATTCCTGATGTTTTTCATACCACTAACGACCAGCTAACTAGTTCTCCGTCCCTTCTAATAGTTTTCCATCTTATGTTAGTCGGTGAAGAAAAGTATCGAAAATGGACATTTGGTTTATTCGACAAGACAGATGAATTAAATTTTGAGTAAATTAAAAACCCTGATGTTCGACAGTTTAGTTGGAAGCATTCCATTGTTATTGACAATCCCTTATCTACCAACCACAAAATGAGAGTCAAATGTCCACTGCTTGCTAAAAGTGAATATCTAGGTTAGGAAACATTTCTGAGAATGATCATTGAAATCGTGAAAAATTTGGGCTGTACACATCACCTTTACATAATCCAACTGGAGCTTTAAAAAATCCTACTGTTAATCATGTCTAAATTCCATTCCAGGTACCACTTATTGTGCACAAGATAAAATAAAAATTAAACTATGCTTTATACTTTACGAAATCCATTGTTTCAATACGTTTTCCTAATGTAATTTTAGTTTTATAATGTAGAAACACCGACTAATTACCTACGAATTTGTTCACTTCGGTAGACAAAATATTGTAATCCTAACTGGAAATATCACTTTATTTCTAACACACTGATCATAACATAATTACACTTACTGTTTTTGTTAATCTACAGTATTATATTAATTTCTTGGATCCTAATAATCAGTTACAGTTGGAATCACTTGAATTACAAGCCTACCAATTAAATTTCACACTCACTGAACAAAGTGAAATAAAAACACAAAGTATTGTACGATCCTTCACCACCACTACTTTATCATCTTCATCAGCTGAAAGTCAGTCACAGATCTCTTGTACAGTGTTGTTACCTATACCATATACAGATGAACAGATTAATTCGCAATCGCCAATTGTTTGGATAAACGATATGATTAATAAATATAATGCTAAACATTATACATTATCAATACAAATTCATTTGAAAGGTTGCACAATGAAATTCCCATTACAAAAAGATCAAAAACCACCTCATCAACATGTGTTTGAACAAAAAGAAATGTTAAAATACGTATGTTTTGGAAGTTTAATACCATTGATCACATTGAGTACATACTTATCTACTATTCGAGACAATTCAATAGTGATAATATATGGAGCAAGTGGAACTGGGAAGTCTCAGCTAGTGAATGACTTAACTAAAATTTTGGTTACAAAGTAAGTTGATTGTCTACAGAACGACTACTGGTTTTTAATAGTGAAAACTGCGATGTTAATCGTTCTGCTTGCTGATCTCGTAGGCCTTTTGAAGTAAATTTTATATATATATATATATATATATATATATATATATATAGAGAGAGAGAGAGAGAGAGAGAAAGAAAGAAAGAAAGAAAGAAACAGATATGCGGAGAGGAAACGTTCATCCGATAAAAGTGGTAGGAACTAAGTTAATTTAAGTTCAGATATCAAAAGACAACTGCTTAAAAAT
Organism: Schistosoma mansoni; assembly: GCF_000237925.1. Classification (NCBI taxonomy): domain Eukaryota; kingdom Metazoa; phylum Platyhelminthes; class Trematoda; order Strigeidida; family Schistosomatidae; genus Schistosoma; species Schistosoma mansoni. Next base: position 10,862,522 of record NC_031502.1, on the reverse strand, counting down.
TCACGAAACTGAAGTGCTATCCAAAATTTAAAAAATATATCAATGTCTAATTGAAAAAAATCATCCTGTGTGCCAAAAACAGAGGAACTTCGACCATATCCGAATATGAGTGATGAACTAAGTCATCAAACACATTGACCCAACAATAATCTCTGAATAAGACTTAAGGTTAAATTGACCAGATGTTTATCAACAGATCGCTCAAGAAGCAGACGTTACGCACAACACTTAACGTTATTTGACGTAAAATAGATAATATGTTTGAAATTCACTAGGTATACACTACCTGTAATTAGTATGATAATAGTGAGTGAAACATCATCGTAAGCTTTTCATATCCATTCTCAAGTTGAGGAGAAAATAAAAATAAGAACATATCCAAAGAACGACATCATTCATATGTTCCAGCATTTTAGTGAATATATATATTGCAGGTATTTTAGAAGGCACATCGCTTTTAGAATAAAGTAAGATTAATTTAATAAAATTGATTCATCTGTTAGCTACAACTACAGTTTATCATCGTTTCGTAAATAAACAAATTGTTTTATTCAGATAGTTTTCAATAGAGTAATGTAATTCCAGGTAACTTTAGACATACCTCAGGATGAAAATAAATCATGTCCAGTTACTACTATTAAGTAATATTGTAATTTACATCACGAACCAACTTTGTATACACTATCACTAAAAATTAGTGAGAATTAGACAGCAATTTTGTTCAAGTATGGGGCTCATTAATACTACTTTTCTGAGGTCTTGACATGAATAAATCTAAATACATTTAGATTTTACAATGTGAGCTTGACCCTTAGACTAACGAATTGGTATCCGAAAACTCGAACTTCCATCTTCACTATTATTATTGAGCAATACTATCATTTCTCACCAAATGATGTATGACAAAAACCCTAATTCCCATCACTTCTGTATATATTCGAAACAATTCTCTTAAAATGAATACGTTATGGAACATATGTTTAGTGGAGCTAGTAAGGTTAACTGAAATGCTAAATTTGTGTGTGTGTGTGTGTGTAAAAAAAGACTGAAAACGTACCCATTTGATTAGTTATATTTCATTTCAAATCCATCAGTGCATTGCACATTGGATTTTTGGAAATCTTTAACAGCTCTAGTTTTCAGATAAGGATTTTTTTATACAGACACACGTTACATTTCTTCCATTGATTACTTTGACGTATAATATTTGCGTTTGATCAGAAAACAAAATTAAATCCAATGCTACTTTATATTTCGAAAAAAACCCTTGATGAGTTATTAGTGAGTTGTTCAAAGAGACGCAATAGAATTATGTCGTATTAGATCAGTTTTCAGTCAAGTTAATGTCCGTTTTGTTGGTTGCTGAACTTTACTAGAAAAATTCTTACTTTCTAATATTATTGTGAATTGTGTCTGTGGAATCCGACATACCCTTTAAATGTCTTTTCCACTGGAATGATTTATATCTTGAACTTAATTTCATCATGCTTATAATCTTTGCAGCATATACGTAACCTTTATTATTAAACGATATACTTTTTCAGTCCACACAGTAAGAATACAGTTTACAATTTTCGCTTTAAACACGATGGAAGTACAACTGTTAAAGAATTGAAGAGTGTGCTGACTCAACAGTTAAATTCATTTACAAATAATGGTTACCCCGAAGTGATAAACTTACTCAACATTCAGCATTTTCAAGGGTCATTTTCAGACCTTTTCAGTAAATTGAAATTTTCTTCGAACTGGTAAGTAACAGCTGATTCTCCCTTAAAAAAAATTCAAAACATTCATTTGAAATTTAGTAAATAAATTTTAAACTAATCAGTAATTTAAGTTAGTTCTACAATAGCACGAAACGGCCGTCTAGTGCTTCCAGGTTTTCCATGGTGGTCTAGCTTCAATTGACTCATGATCTCAACTATATAAAATTACTTAAATCTCCACAAAACCCCCTTCTGATTAATTCTATGTGTTTGTATGCATTCTAGAATATTTCTATAATTTTAAAATAATTGTGATAAGAATTAAATCGATATAATAACTTTCATATTTACTGACAATTTGGTAGACTTACAATTATTCAAGTAAATATCGTAACCTAGTAAGTACTTGGTGAAGTTCTTTTCCTTGTAAACTTTAAATATAATCCATAAAAGACAATATATGACCAATAACAACAAACAATTTGTAGCCAACCAAGTTAAAATGACCATGTTCAAATAGTTGAATGTTGCATAAAAAATATCAGAAGGGGTTTTTGTGGAGATTTAGTATTTTCATAGTTGAAAGCGTTAGTCGATTGAAGCTAGACCACCAAGGAAAACCTGGAAGCACTGAATGGCCGTTTCGTCCTATTGTGGGACTCCTCGGCAGTGCGCATCCACGACCTCACCTCGCGAG
>NC_031502.1:10859416-10859919 GCF_000237925.1 Schistosoma mansoni | reverse complement strand
CTCGCGAGGTGAGGTCGTGGATGCGCACTGCCGAGGAGTCCCACAATAGGACGAAACGGCCATTCAGTGCTTCCAGGTTTTCCTTGGTGGTCTAGCTTCAACTGACTGATGCTTTCAACTATGAGTATAATAAATAATAAAATAATGGAGTAGACTTTAACAGGATTATTTTCAAATTATATGGAAGCATGAATTATTGTTATATGCGAATTTTTATTCCAACAACTGATGGTCTAAACGATTAATGCACAATTAGGCTACTTTTAATTATAGTCCAGTTTTTTCTTGCATATTGACAAGAAAAAAAATCCAACTACACTGTAAATCTTTAAATGTTGATTTTAATCAGTAAACATTAAATATAGTAAGTCGTTCTCTTAACTCATCGCCTACGCTATCCTCATTATAGATTTAAATTAAACCTATTTAATACTGCTAGTCAGGGAATAAATAAAACGACTATGTTTTATATTGATTGTTTACATGTTCAAAAGTTGTCAATG
>NC_031502.1:10790390-10859192 GCF_000237925.1 Schistosoma mansoni | reverse complement strand
GAAAAAAATATCATGATGAGGAATTATTTTTGAACTGCATTTCACTCTTAATACATCAAAAGGAAAATGTCATCAACTTCTGTCATGACACATTATTTGAAGCCTTGACTAGGTTATTTAAAAGATCTACTATAAAAACTAACAGAACATCATGTATTTTGACAGACCTCATTTTTATACATTCACATTTAAAATGCTATGAAAATTTATCAATTAGAGTGGTAGCTATTATACTTAACACAATATTACAGTTATCCATTATTTTCTCCACTAAGTTCATTAGTCTTAAACTTATCACAAAGATCTTTCTTTAAATCCTTTGGGTGATTAAAGATTTACTAGAAACAACTAGTTTCTAATTTCTTTTCTTATTGTGCCCTCAATACTTAGACCTATCTAAAGTATCACATTTCTGTGAGTATAAATCTATAACTGACAAGATCATTTCTTGTCCTGGTATTTGTTTACTAATAGTTTATCGATTTCACCTAACATTGCATTTATATGGACCATTATCGGAGAGTTGAAGAAATCATAAACGTTTATCTCATACAGCTAGTTTCCTTGATAAATTTTATTGGTTTTGTTATTATTCCCCTTGTTTCAAAATAGTCATTCATGTTCACGTTCATAGTCCCCGTGTTTTGAACTGAAAATTTGGTAATAATTCACCAGTCTACAGTCACTGTTCACATAGACAATGTATTGAGTAATCCATTTGTTCAAATCAAATGTTTGTTTCACAAATTAGATTAACTGTAAAATTATCTTTTCATAAGAGACCTCCGTATATTCTTGATTGAACAAAATGTTTTTGTTAAATGTCATTTCATATAACGTTCATTACAAAGTAACGTAAATCACAAAATCAACTCACTTTCTTTAAAAGGTCATATAAAAAAATCAAAATAAATCAGTTAGTCGTAAGTACCACGAAACTATTCACTCTTTTCCACTAACTGGAATAATCAGCTGAAATGTGACAGTGAAGACAGAATATTTCAGGCTTGTCTTAAAAATTCAACACTTAAGTCCTAAGTGTTATTTATACAAGATATAGTAAAGACACTTTCTTCTATTCGAAGTAGACACTTGTTGTCAAGAAAGCTAATGAAAGCTTCATAATCGAACTATCCAACTCAGAGAACTCAATACCACTATGACGACTTCCCATTTTATCTCTATTGGTATTACTCAATTGTTTTCAACTACATTTCTAGTGCTCGTTTGATTTCTCCAAGTTTTGGATCAATCATTGATATAAGGTCAGGATACATAGACATAATCAAAATTTAAATCTTAACTTTTCTGTATTAACTAGTAACATTGCGCACTTTCTTTAATCAACATACTTTACATTACAATTCTTTTTTCTTTTAGTCCTAAGATTGTAGGAACTAGTGGAACTGGTAACATAGAACTTGAGAAGTTTTTGATAGAAAATCAGATAAAGTGAGTTCATCAAATTTATGATTCATTTGACCAAAGAAGGTTACACAATATTGTTACTCCAGGAAGAGGACTGCCACAGTTTAGTGTCAAATACTCGACAATGTTTAGCTTTCATCTGCTTTCATACAGAAATGTTTCAAATAGCTCCATTTTTCACTTAGTCGTCAAACATTTTGTATGAAGATGATCTTAACTAAATAATTTACCATCAAAACAAATAAAAAATGATGAATAAATAGTAAATTTTGTCATCGATCAAAACATTAAAAGATGAAATGAGGGTTGTCAACTTGAGTTTGAAATTAGAACAACTGTTTTTACGACATAATAACGGTTTGAATTCCCATTTGTGTACAAATTTCGAAAGTCTAAGTATCCACTCCGGAGAACTTTTATAGACATTCAAAAAATCTAGAAAATCTTTTTTATGGAAGTTTCTTACTGAATATTTAGTGATAAGACAAAAAAGTGGATTGACACTTGGGGTTACCATGTTTTTGAACTACAACTGTTCTTTAAGTCATTCAAATATGTGTTTTAACACGTACAGCTGTACAACTAGTTCACTCCTCCCCACTTGAAGCACTAGTGTAATAATTAACGCAGTTGGATTTTTTGTCATCAACTATTTGACCAGATAACCTTAACGGACAATGATTTTGAAACCAAATACACGATAGTTTATAAACCCTGACACCCCCAAAGTCCTACTATCGCTTGTAACATAATTTCATTGTGCTATTTTAAGTAAATAGGAAGTAACCATGCCTTATTGATAAGTTTTCCTAACACAATTGGCATTGTAATAAATATTACTCTGATCTGGCAGTGAATTCTCCTCAATTATTCCTAAATATTATATGTATCATATAAACATAAATTTTAGAAATTTACACCCTAAGTAATGAAGCATTGTCTTTGATATTTGGCTATTGCAAGAAATCCAAATCCAATTTCGAATCTTAAGATTTTTATTGAAATATGGTTCATCACTGATCCTTATCTAAAATAACCATGTTTACACAACGTTGGTATTATATTCTTGTGCACTAAGAACTAGAATATTAGAGATAATATACAACACCAATTTCAGATTTTAAAAATATCTATTCTTCATTTATAACCTTATCTAGTAAGCTATCTAATAAGTTATCTATCATGAGAATTAATAATCAACCCATTATGTTACACTGTGATTTTCACTTAAAAACACAATCGTTTACAGCAATTAGTCAGTTAGTTGATCAGACCAACTCCGTCTTCTAGTTGTTCTACCGAAATAATCGTCAATGTCATATGATTGTTTTTATTGGGATTAATTATTTCAAAACATCACTATTATCCAATATTATATGTACTGCAATTCATTACTTTAAAAAGTGTACAATTTGAGGGTATGTGTAGCATAACCTTTTTGCATATTATTAAAACCATTACTTTTATTTTAATTGGCAGAGTTATAAATCATTTGTCCGATATAAACGATGCAAAAGAATACTTAGAGAGAAGCTTAAACCGTAAATTAATTCAATATCGTTTATTTAATGAATTTTACTCTTCACATGGATTTAACGAAGATAAAGATTCTTTGAATAAATATGTAACACAAGTTGAAGATAAAAATCTTAACCAGTTGGTTTCATGGTTAACTGAATTTTGGAATCAACTAAACGAAATTCCTTATTCATTGCTACAATCAAATCAGTTCACTATTTTCGGTATACGAACATTTCTAACATGTCCAATGCATTCGCAGCTGTCATTAAACTGGTTTCTTGACTTATGGAATAATATGTTGGTGCCTATTTTGTTTAAAGATATAAAAAATATAACGACCTCTACTATGCCAACAAAAAAGGAACCTTTAAACAGTATATTTAAAACACTAAATAATATTCTTGGATGGATAACTATAACATGGCCATGGAATCCTACAATTGTCAATTTCCCGAAATCTATTAGGGAACCAAAAATAACTTTAACACAGAATTCAATATCTATGATGAAAAATTATCAGCTGACATTGTCTACATTGTGTAATTCCGACGTGGAAACTTGTCAACACCGTACAAGTATGGATTCTGGTATTATTCTAGATGGAATAAATCCAACAAGCAACAATCTTTTCAATTGTTTTGAAAATAATTCAAATATCATGTATGGTAACAATTATTATAGTCATTACCATTATCCGTATGGAATAGGAGACAATTATAATGTACAACAACATGTGGCCAATATAACTGATTGTAATCAACTAACTACGACGACATCCCACCAAATGAAGAATGAAAATTGTACTAGAAGCAATTGTACAAAAACCGTTACTTCTATGAAGTAAGAATAATGAACACATATGAAACAATTAAAAATCCCTTGTCTTTTCAATCAGAATCTTATGTAAAAAGTCACAATGCCATTCTTGATTTCTGTTTGTTTTTTCATCCGTAAAAATTTAGATTACCTTATATTTATTCTTAAATACTCCAGGTTTATATCATATTAATTATATCAAGAGTATTTAACTTTGAAAAGGATTGCTTTTTTTCGACTTTTTCTTTACAAGTTTGTTTTTATTCTGTAAGTAATATATATCTATACAATTTAAGTTTTGTTTAAAACAAAATTTAAGATGATAAGAATAATTAGTTATTATCAATGACCTGGAATAGAAACAAATTATAACAGTTATAGTTTCTTTATAGTGAAAAACTTTTTATCAGTTTCTTTTATTCTACATAAATATGAAAGAGATGGTCGAGAACAACTGACATTTTCATGTTCTTTAAAATGCCTGTAAAAACTTATCACATATATATACTTGAAATAAACCCATCTAGAACTCATTCAGTTACGGGACCATACATAAAGTTACGTCACGATTCTATTCAAATCGATACTTATAATCTATCTTCAGCAAACGCATATTCTATTCACAACTAGTAGAAACGGAGTACATGTCTTATAAATAAAGTTCACTACTACAACTGTCATCTATTATATATTCTTCTCAATTGAAGAGCTAACAAGCTTCAACTTAAATCGTTTTAATTAATCTAATATTATACAGTAAGAAGTTCGAATGATTTCCGAAAAAGTAGAAGTTAGTTGTAGATATATGTTTATATAACCACTATGACTCACGAATAAACATTATTTAAGCACAAGAACAAAGCAGCAGTCGGGAGCAGCCCAATAACTAGTAAATCTAAAATATATTTAATTACTTTGATGATAGGTCATATCACTAACGTTTATAGCTAGCTGGATTCTAATACAATGATTTGATGGTAATGTGCTTTACCCAAGACTTATAGATTCTTATTTTGATTCGGTAGAGTGTTGGGGATGCATACTGCTGAGGAGTCCCAGAAGGGTAGGCAACAACTATTTTCTACTTTTTTCTCGACTGATGTTTTAGTTGATATCATCCTGCGATAAAATCATTCTTCAGATACTTTTACTTCTCAATGTGTCTGGATAATCGGAAATTACGAGGAACGTCATTATTTTCACATTCATTCAAATATCACTCTGAATAGTTATAAAGAAAAAGCATAACAAACGAAGATTTGGTTCATTTGAATTGGGTAGGATGATGCTACGTTCGGCCGTAAATCAAAAATGATACACATCTATACCACCAGCATGAATTTCAGGATTATTTACTAAGCAAAACCGGTGCTGACTTCCTTGTCTCACTGGTCTGTGAGTGCTAAAATGGTTAAGAAATGCATACGAACACATTAGTGTGCCAGATTTCATCCGGGACAAAATATGAGGTGAATAAGATTACCATGATTCATTTCCTTCCCAGCTCGGGTATATTTTGTGATTTTTTACCAATTCTTTCGATACATACCCCTCAAGTACAGCAACCCTTGCTTGCATGGAATACTCTTGAACAGTTTTAAGCAAACTAGTATCTTTATACGTTATGTCTGATTATGCAGCCGTCTGTTTAATCCTGGTGTATTTATCAGCCCGTAAGCTTTGAACAAATAGAAAGGAAGGTGTGACGTAAGGTATCATTTCAAAACTAGTCAAAATAATAACCCTTTTAGAGAACCAAAAGGTAATATGATTTTAAGCTAATTCAACCAGACAATATTCAAACACCCTCATTATGAACCATGAGAAGTTCTGAAACATCATATGCATGTAAGAGGATTACCAAATATTTAAAAAACATGAATGTTCTAACCAGAGATTTGTTTTCTGTGACACTAAACATTTAATTATCATTATGCAGAGGCATTGTCAAACACATTTTCCTAAAAAGAAAGTGTTTATACAAATTCAAACTAAACAGTTGAACTCCTCTCTCAGAATATCCACCCAATTCATTCTTGATTATGATTATTCACTTAGTATACAAACTTTAACCATTGAAGCAAAGCAGGACTGAAGTCAGAATTTTAACTGACTTATCCGTTTTCAATAGTTTATCCCACCTGGACTAAAAAACATTATTATGTTTAAAGACAAACAATATATTGCAAACCATAACATTCACTTTCTGTCAATTATCAACTTTATTAACAACAATCAAACTTGAAATAATGTGAGTTTCTCTAAACAGTGGAAATTATCATTTCAGTTATTTCTCACCCTATTTTTACATCAGTTGTCGTAACTAATTCTCATTCTTCTTTATTGGACCTATCTATACTCATAATGGGGTGTCCGTTTTTATTACACTAATCAACCTTTGCTTTAATATCTTTTAAGTAAAAACGTTTTTAACTGAAAAATTTACTTCCAGTGTTAGGTAGACCCGAACTAAAAAAACAGCAATATGCTGAAGTTTCGTATTTTGGCTGTGTTTGTTAAGCTGAATCTATGTCTTTTGTTTTGGACAAAAAATGGTCTAAATGTTCCAACTGCCCAGATATTTTGTGGTAAGTGCTTGGATCACATAGAGTTTGAAATTTCCTAGTTCTTGCGGCATATAATCTAACATAATTTCTTCATTACAGATGACGTTACTATATTTCCTTATACTTTGAATAGTGGCTAACACAGACTATACGACATGTTTCTTATACTATTTCAGTTCGGTCAGGATATCCTGTCTGGATGTACCTGCGTCCTCGTGTCAACGCTGACCAATGTATTCGGCAAACACAGTATTGTTGATTACTTTTAAGGATTTCTAGTTTTTACTTGAACCTCTCATAGATACCAACCAAAGTGTAATCAACTTGCAAATCCACTTAAGAATCAAGGGATTCAATAAGTAGTTCACATAATGATAGGGATTGACTAAATCTCAGATTCTTAAAATAAACAACAGAAATTGAAGATACTTTACAATTAACCTGATTTTATACTTCCATCAGTAATGTTATTCAATTAGAATGACTTCACAGAAGAATAAATAATGCTTCTTTTTACAATAACTTTTTATTATACATTTTGTAGAAATAAATAAATCACTAGCACGTTAATAATTCACTCAAAAATCATCATGTTCATTCTCCTCAGATTGAAGTGTATGCTTCAAATATGTTTGCTTTTCATTCTCAGCACTTGCTGTTGGATAATAATCCTGTTGAATCAAACAAAATACTATAACATGTAAACAATAGAGTCGTACAGGATTTTATCTTTAAATTACATAATGTTTTATTCAGTAATAGTAGTAATAATAGTTGTTGTGGTACTAATAATAAAACAAAACAAAACGATTATTGATCAGTTGCACTTTTGATTATCGTTTTCTAATCTAAATGATACTAATCCACGATATTGGCAGTTACAAGAAATAGTCATAAATTTGCCACCTTGTATTAGACAAGGTGCTTAATAGGTATGACAAAATGTAGCAGATTAAATGTTATTTAAAAGGCGACTACCTTAAACTAAATAACATATAAAAGTCATCGGATATCACATGAGCTTAGATAAATGAATAGTGTTAGTTACTGGCGAATAAGCGGAAGTTTATATGTAAGAAGATTGTAATCAATCAAATAATACCACTAAACTCAAGATAAGAAGACTATATGAAATAGCCTCCGTAAACTTAAATTTTTTGCCATTTCAAAACGTCAGAAAAAATTTTTAAATACGATAGACTGTGACTTATATGAATTACCCTTGAATGAATTATGCCTTAAAATGATCACTTTGAGGGCTTTCCAGTTTCCTCTTTACACACGCCAGCGAACCTTTACCTGAATTAGCTGTTGGCTAAACCAATGTAATTTTTACTGACCTACCTATCTTGCTTAAAACCAAACACTTAATGATCTTAGTAAATTTACGTGGTACTACTTAATCATCAATAATCAAAGGTATGTGAATTGCGTATCTCAATCAGATTCAACAGATATTTCCTAATATTATTGATGGGAAGAAAGGATATCATTCGACTGTTGTCTAAAGAACAAACTCATTTTCTGAGCTAAAAATGGAATAAGCCACTGTTCGGAAAAAATAGGACTATTAAATGTAGTAATAAAAAAACTTTTAGTTATTAATCGTAAGTAGATGTAAAAATAAAGTTCAGTTGACCTAGCGATTAACTATTACTTTGTAATTAATAGATGAAACATGATAGTACTAAATAATAAAACTGATCAATGTTCAGTATACTTTACACTCTACAAGTTCTTGTCCATAGGTGAATCAAAAAAATTTATGATAATCAAGATTCCTCCATTCTCTGTCTTTTAAGCTTGAGTTTTTATTGCTATTTCATACTACCTATTTCTCAATTTCACTCATCCTCTATAAATCATATTCTTTACGTTTATAAATGCTTCTTCTATATTTACTTCTTTTCTATAAATACTCTCAGTTTTCTTTCCCTGTGCTATTATAGTATAACAACTAAGGCCAATATATACTTTTTCTAAACTCTACAGTGTTTATGATCAACGTTGATTGTCTAAACAGACAGTTAAACGTTTCCCTTGAAAGAATACGTTTAGAGAAATTTCTGAAGAGTGGTTGGAAACTTCAGTTATTATTTCAAAGAAACCATATGTCTTTAGTCTACGCATTTGTTTAGAGTTTAAACCATGTTACTAAAACACCAAGTAGTACTATCCAGTCACCGGTTCGAATCCTGTTTAAGTGGGTTTTAGTGACCAGATAATCCATAAACGATGTGAAGGTGCGGATCGGCAAAACAAGAGCAGCATATTTACAACCGAAGAACATCTGGAACTCAAAACAATTGTCAACCAACACCAAGATCGGAATTTTCAATACAACTGTCAATACAGTTCAACTGTATGAGGCGGAAACCTGGAGGACTACGAGAGCCATCATCCAGAAGATACGGGTGTTTATTAACAGTTGTCTACACAAAATACTTCGGATCCGTTGGCCAGACACTATCAGCAATAACCTACTGTGGGAGAGAACAAACCAGATTCCAGTGCAGGAAGAAATCAAGAAGAAGCGCTGGAAGTGGATAGGACACACATTGAGGAAATCACCCAGCTGCATCACAAGACAAGCCCTCACATAGAATCCTGAAGGCCAAAGGAAAAGAGGAAGACCATAGAACACATTACGCCGAGAAATGGAGACAGACATGAGAAGAATGAACAAAAATCGGATAGAACTAGAAAGGAAGGCTGAGGAGAGAGTGGGTTGGAGAATGCTGGTCGGCGGCCTATGCTCCATTTGGAGTAACAGGCGTAAGTAAGTGTTTGGCACAATGGATTGCTTAAAAACTATCCTTATTTTCCATTTATAAATTTTTCAGAAACGTAAAATACAGGGATACTCAAAGACAAGGAATAATAAACTTAAAATCCTGATAATTACATGACTATATTTATAGTTTTTCAATCAACATTGCTAGTATCCAACAGACAATAAAAAGTAACTTACAATACCCCATTAATATCCCTGCAACAGTCATGATTATTAATACAGAATTAATACCGAACTCTTTAAAAGTGAACAAAAAAGACTCTGAAGACAATGGAAGATAGTTTCAAATAAATTGAGCATTGGGTAGAAAGTTAATAATAAATATACATTTTTTGTTGTAACACAATGAGTAGAAAAATTGTATTTCGCACGTTTAGTGACTTAATTTAAGCCACTTCTTCAGGGTAAATAAATGACCGAAATTACTTATCGGGATATAACAAATAAATATATGTTTATCATTAACAATGGAAGATAGTTGTGCAGCATCATAAATTTAATGAAGTTAGACATGTACGACAGTGAGTTTTGGTTAAGTGGTTTAGAGATTAATCGTTAGTGAACGAGGCCGAAAATTCTGAGTTCGGTTCTTGGTGGATTTATAGATGGACACAACTGGGGAGCCCCATACTTAAATTAAACAGGTGTCTAATGCTTCTTAGGTTTTAACGGTTGTTTAACTTAGGTTGGTTCGTGATACTAATAACATTTTATAATCTTCACACTCTCCCATACTGATCTATTTGTTATCTGGTCAGAAAAATTAATAAAGTATTCACCAAAAACATGTTTGTCTTTAAATTCCAGTCAACTAACCACTGCTGACTGACTTTATTGTACTAAATACTATTACTACAAAATTTCTTAGTTCATTTCCGAAAACAGTAGAAATACAACTAAAAATTCTATTCTATGGATAACATTTTTTATTTAGATCCTGGTTCATTATAATGCTGATTTTGTATAGGATTTATGTCCAGATGAAGTTAGATAAGATTCTAGATAACAGTACACACTCTTTTCATCCTATTCGGCTAAGAATAAACTCCACGTTGTCAAATCATCTGAGTGTATCGTAGTCAGTAATTACGGTGACGTTTTCGTTTATTTATTCACTCAACTGTAGATATTTTGAAATAGTTTCTAACATAGAATGAAACACGCCCTCCATCATGGATTGCGATAGTGCAAATAATAATTCATGCTTCATTTTTATTAGTAGTCAGGTGCAAGATCAAAACTGCTAATGCAAGTGGAATTAACCCTCACCCCGAATGACTCATTTTCTAAAAGAGGCAAATTCATGGAAATATGTGCAATTCAACACAAATGTGGATTGGTTAAAGTTGTAATACTTCAAATCAGCGCATCGAGAGACAATAAAAATATGAAAAAATAATATTAAATAAGTAATATCTAAAGGATGTATTGATGGATGATAGTAGGCTGCATAAATTTGTGAGTGAAACAGGACTTAAAACCGTAATGACCAATTAGATTTACGGAAAAATGATATGTACCCAAGATACTCGAATGGTTAAATTTCGATAGTGCAATAAACACTATATTATTAAATTGTAATTTAGATAAATATAAATAATTTTCAACTTGAAATAGTTAACACTGTTTACATAATCTATAAAATGACGGCCATAATGACGACAGGAAAAACTTAACATTTTGTTAAGGATACTTTATCTCACTTTTACCTTCAGTTTGTATTTACCACTTGAGAAGAACCTAAATATCATTAGTTCGTTTCTTTTTTTAGTACGCTACTTTGTGACGTTTCCCAAGGACATTTTTGTACTATATATATACACATGCGTTGTGTGCTTGTTTATTAGTCCTTCCGGACTGCTTTGTAATATACTTTCCCCTCGTCTGAGGTTGGTCTTCTCCCTTTAGTTACAATGACTGAGGCGCAGTGAATAGCCTTAGCCGGTCTTGTCGTTATGTTGCTGACTGTTCCGTTCACCGGTTTAGGTGATATCGTAATCTCTTCAAATGTAGCACTTCTACTATTAATATTCAGAAGTAAATTTAGTTCGTTTTGGACTTACTTTCTGTGACCGTTTTGTTAACAGTGATTCATCCATGTTTGTAGACCGATAGCTTCCTTCATTTACTTGAAAATCATCACTGTTGTTCGAACTTTGAGTTCTACCATGATAACTGGTACCTGGAATACGCTGACGACCAGGAGACCATTCAGGTTTGAGTTGATTTCTTGAAAATCTACGTTTCATAGTATTTCCATTACTACTTTGATAAAATGAATTATCATTCTCAACGATATCTTCAGCATTTTCAGTTTGATTATCATTAATTGAATCATCATCATCATCATCAATATCATCGTTATCACTTGTATCGTTATCAACCTCAGCACAAAAACTACTATATTCTCCAGCATTAGTTTTTAAATTTAATTGATTTTTAAAAGTATTTTCATCTCCACCATACGAAGCAGTCCTCTGATTTTCTTCATCTCTAAACTAAACGAAAATAAAAACACAATGATTATCAATATACACGGAATTCATTACTTCATGGAACGAAATTTGAATTATCTAGTTACAAAGTCGAACCTCTCTTATGTCTAGAGATTTCAGAAAAACAAGTAGTAATATCACACTAGTCTTTACGTAATATTTATTCATGTATATCTCTGTTGTAATGCATCAGTTACTTTTATCATTATTACACTTAACGAAGCATCTGTTGTTTGAATGTTTGTAAAATAGTAACTCGCAAATACAGAAGAAAAACAAATTCAAGAAAAGTTGGCATAAAAGTCTACTGATAAAAAATATTTCCACTGGTATATTGGGAATCGAAATAAATGCTTCACATTATGTATGATAACATTACAAAGAAGTGGAATAAGGAGAAGTTTTATGGTCAATAATTAAGTTGATGAACAAGCAGTGTTCGATAAGAGATATAATTCGGCTAGAAATACAGTCAAAGTCAATTTCGTCGAGTAAAAACGGGTTATCCTACTTTTATAGAAAAACATAATAGGTAGCGCTAGCATGATCTTTACCGGCTTCTATTCTGAGCTATGTTTGATAACATTATAAGCCACTAAGTTCTGTGATCTCTTGGGTCATCCAGCAAGGAATCCTTGATGGGAAAACAGAATCTAGTTCTATATGACTTTTTGATACCATAGCCTGACATCATAAACTAACCACCTCTCTACTTTATCCATCTACTCCTAGCGTAAGCCAATAATGTAGAATGGAGGCCTGATGGATAACATTCTTAAGGCATCCCTAGGCCAATGACACCTATGTTTCAAAATTATAGCACCTATTGAGTTTTCACCAATGTCCCCAAATATACTTTGCGGACAGTGTTGCTGTCAGATATCAGCAGTCTTTCGGAGACAATGATGATCAGGATAGTGACAGCTGAACATCCTCAACTAGAAGGGGACAGATCTCATAGTCATACAACAGAACTGCATTCACTGACACACTGTATACCCGGTTTTGAAGTTACACGGAAATTATGAGAGCCCTTTAGTGGACTGTTGATCTGACTCCATTTCGAAAGGAATTGATGTTCCATGAATATGAATCTTCTATTTCGACCCCATATATTACACCTAGGCTAACACCGTTTATGCGACGGTGGTAATAAGAAGCCAAGTACGGGTTGAGTTGGAAGTATTTAAATCAGACACTCGTTTATCCAGACAGACATTAAGATAAAGAGAAGTAGGTAACCGAAGAAAAACAGGGTAGGCAAGCTTGACAACTCCAATTGATGAAGCGTGACTCAAATATTTATGGCTGGACAAAAATAAGCTAAAGACGCGTGATGAATAAGGCAAGCTGTATACTTACATACCCTCAGATGAAAACAGTCAAGGTTAATAAGCGAATAACTGCCAAGGTCAAAATGTGACACAAGAAGAATAGTATATTAGTCTGTCCGAAATATGGAATGACCCATGTGTGCTTGACATAGTACTAGACACTACAGTCCCATAGGAATTTCATCAATCCCCATGAAGTACGACCAAAATTTATAAATACTGGATTCGTCTTATGATTACTCTGAAATCAATACACATTGAAAAAGACATTTCAATCACTGAAAAATTCTCATCAAATTAAAACACAATTATATGAACGAAGAATATTCTTTTCAATAATTTCTCATCAGGTTCTACAATTATAAATCCAAATTAATAATCCATAAAAAATTGGCCATATTTCAATCAGCTTATATCTAGACCAAAAATCTCCATGCGATTTACGAAGTAATTCTAAATGGTTCAGTAACCAATCAATTTATCCAGTGCACTTTCTTTGGTTTATCCCAAACTTTTGTGTCGCAAAAATCAAGTAAGGTGGTGGTTTCGGCAATCTAAATTGTAAGCTATTGTATCCTACAAACATCCTGCTTTGTAATTGAGATCAGTGTGCATCCAACCTTTATTAACTCATACAGCTGAACCCAGTAAAAGTTGATAACCAGGCTGCCAAAATTTATGTTTTAAAAGGCTTCTTATAATTGTTGTAAATAATATCATTCTGATCCCAAATTAAAACAAATTTAACAAAACATCGCTGTATTATTAGTAGGTCGTACGGTGTATGTATTTTTACCATAGAATTATCAAAAAGCTATTATTTCCTAAATTATAGTCAGCAGAGATACTGAGTTATATCGCAACCAAAGTAAATATTTGAAGACTCAGTGTAAAAAGATTAAAGCCCATAAACAGTTTTAATTGTTGTATTGTTGAGTGTAGTGAATATTGTATCAAGCATTATTATAACAGCAGCAGATTCTATGAGCTTCAATTCGACATTTTTAGGGACTGAAAAGCTTATTGACAAAATCTCAAGCTACAATGTCAAGTAACCCATGCTGCAGATATGCCTCATAATTAAGTGGTAAGAGATATGAAACATATATTCCCTAATTATAGTAGACTGCTTCAGTCTACATGAGTAGTTATTCTTTGTTTCTCTGAAGCATACCGATATATTTGTATGAAAAGGAGTTTCACTTATTTACTCATCAGGGTAGATTTACCTCAAAGTTCTGTTATTCCTATTCTCTTTTCCTGCTTTTTACATACAACTTGCCATTTTCAACTAAATACACATGTTCAGCAGTTATTACACGCATCCCAGTTCCCTCCAGTTCAAGATATATGGATTCCTAATTAAAAATGACTATTGAAAACTATTGAGTTCAATCGCATTAAATGTTAACATTTCAACTTCAACCTTAGACATGGAAAGGAAGTGAGAAATTCAGTGTGCAGTATGATATTAAATATTTCAATGAACAGTTAAAAAAGCAATTTTGTGTTATTTATCTTTGTGTAAATCTTTCTGCCGATTGCTAATGGTTTTCGTGTGGTTTGTGAATATTGGAAAAGATTTTCCATCCAACTTATAAAGTAGACTTCTGATAACCATTTTATTATATTTGGTGCTACATTCGATTGATTTGACTAAATTTCAACTCACTGAAACTGCATTAATTTAAATTTTGATTCATTGCAATATCAGATTCACACAGTATGGTAGAAACACGTACATTAAATGTTCGTTTAATTACATATTCATGTTAAATAACCACAAAGTAATTAAATTAAATTCAAATACATACTTAATATTAAAGAAACTCTTTACTGTATTCACATAAGCTCAGGCACACAATTCATAACCATTCTTACCTACCGAATATGTTTTCACTTTATCAGCTATATTTTTAAGAGTAATTTCTGTATCCTCATTATTTTGATTAATATTATCCAGAAGATACTCATATTGACTTTCTAAGAATGTAAGATTACGAAATTTTGTCAAGTAAGTGGTGTAAAGTGAAGATAATTCCTCTTCTAATTGTTCATACTCTTCCATATATACAGGTCTTACAGATTGTAATGTAGATAAACGTTTACGATTACGTTCTAATTCACTGCGTTTCTTTTCAATTTTCATATCTAAATTGGTTTCATCAGCGGTGATATTGACAAGTGATGATTGAATTTTGTCAATTTGACCATTGATAGCATTTTTAGCGGTTTTTATAGATTCCTCAACATATTCTCGATCTATTTGACGTCTTAAAGAAGTCCCACGTAATTCCTTAATATCTACTTCTTTATTCAATAGTGAATTTAATGAAGCGCCAGATGATGCAAGTTGACTACATAAATTTCTAGCCTCTTGAAGCTGTTTAACCTAGGGAAAGAAAAAATAGATTTCGGTTAAATTATGAAAACCTCGAACATTAACATTTTGAATCTTGTGAATAATATAAACTTTTGGATGTGATTTTTAATTTATCATAGCTGTAATATGAATGAATGATTTCTAGCCGACTCTCCATAAAAATTATTTTTGTTAGTCTTTGTGATATTTTTGCTTATTGGGGTTTTTAGTATCCCTTCGACTTTGGAAATACGTTTCTGCTAATAAAGCTATTTTTTGTTGCAAAATGCTAAACTGTCGTTTATATTAATTATATATTCTTTCATGCGTCTTTACCTAAAATTGGCCAATAATGTTTTCTTTGGAATAGTTTGGCTGTTTAGTCATGAAAAACGTTGAACGTTTAATAGATAGTAGTAAGTGACATTAAAATTCGAAAAAAAATATTGTAGAACAATATTTTCTTTTGGAACTGTGAAGGAAAACGCTTTTGACAAACTAGTATTCATATTAACTTGAGTTTGTTTTACGTGCAAATATTCTTAAATGTTCTAGACAAAAAATAAATGTCTGTTTAGTTTGAGTGGCCAAAAGATTATAATGAAGCGGAAAAAGTGAAACCGAAAACGCTGGGTACTAAAACCATGTGCTTTATTGAAAGTCTTAAATAGTCATTTTAATTCTATGTTCTTGTTTGGGATGTTATATCTCTTAATACAATCCATATCGATTTAAAGTGACTTTCGCCCACTTTACTTTCAATAGGTTTTTGTTGTACTGAATTATTGAATATGATTCTACACTCAGTAACAATTTCTCAGTAAATAATAATCACTAATGTTTAATAAACAGTCTGAATAAACTTTATCAAGAAGGCTTTTATACAAAATGGGATCTTTTATTCTAGTTAGGTGGTAGCAAAAAAGAACATGAAAGTAATCTTGTTCATCATATTAAAGTCAAAGCTGGGAATAATTAGCTTAGTGTACGAATATAATGTTCACTATTAGTCATTCTCACTTTTTAATGATTCGTTCATCAGTTGAATACTTTTCTATTCACGTTCTTAGGTCATTTATGTTAAATAAAAATGAAAGCAAATTTGCTGCTACGATCTAAATCCTACTACCTACATGTGCGTCAACGTATAACTCAAAATAGTTTGAAAATGCATTTATATAGAAGGTTCTGTAAAGAGCAACAGTTAAACAAACGAAATTCATGTGGTAGATTATACCAATTGTGTATGGGTTAGGAAGAATAGCAAGTAGAGTAAACCTTGATAAATTTGAACTTGTGATGTTAAGACGCATATGTCTTAATCACTGAACTAGTGTTAAGAAAAATATGCACTTAACTTGCAGTTAAATAAATTACAAGTAGAATGACATCTTACAAAGTTTGCGAGAAATTTTGAGTAGATGCATACTCTTGGGACAGAATTAGCATTTTCAGACCTATTAATAAATTTAAAAACAGCAGGAAGAACAAGGCGTGCAGAATAAAACAAATTTATTCCATTCCATTCCTTATTAGCCAGACACAGCCCAAAGTTAAATCGATAATAAAATTATAAACAAATTTTTAATATACTTTAGTTTCTAAAGTTTAAATAAATATTCAAACCTCAACCGAAATCACAAGAAAGTAAAGAGAAGACACAAAATGAATGAATAAACAGTTAAAATTGATGTGCATTTGTAACCTGAGAAGTAGTAATGCGAAGTATAATTGGTATATGGTCATCATTATTCATAATCAAAATAAGAGTTGTTTGAGGGTAATGAAACCGGTTAATTAATTAAGTAATAACTGAACGGGATTAGAAACAAAACCGAATGAATTTGTGCACATCAATTATATTGCGTAAGAGATAAGTATTAAGAAATAAAAAGATGCAGAAAGTGTTTTAAAAATTAATAAAGGTTTTTTGACGAACACCCTGTCACCATCCCAGAAAAAGGACAACCACATTTTCATCTGTATGCATAGGTTAGGTTGTGGTATCAGTTTAGATGTTAAGCCCACATACTTTATTCTAGCTTCTGGTCAAGCTAATTCACCTATACATTATGAGTCATATTTTGATCTTGTTCATTATTCGCTTATTAACCTTGACTACTTTTTATATGAGCGTATATGTGTGCACACTTCGTATCCTATTCATCATATGTCTGTCATTCATTTTTGTCTTGACTATAAATGTTGATTAACGCTTGCTTAAAATGAGTTGGCTTTCCCGCCATCTCCAATACGCATTATTTTCGCTTCGCTCTCGAGTTGGCTTACCAGCCCTCTCCAACACGTGTCATGTATGTTTCGCTCGCTTACACTTGCTCATGTGCTTACAACTTTCTGGTTTGCATCATTTATCAATAAAATGTAGTTGCCGTTTCTCTTTGCCTTCTGATTCTATACACCGTTAAGATTAGTATTATAACGATTATCGAAGCGAACTATTAACGAAGCACGACACTACAAGGTAAGGAACGTTTAATAACGATTGCCTTTTAAAAACTAATTAAAATTGATGCTTTCTGTATGTTAGTGAATTTAAATCCATTCAGTCAGTCATTCAGCTACAATATAGGACCAGGCACATATATGCATCGTTCCAGGCTGCCGTACCTCATTGACACAACACGATGAACACCGAATTTGTAGAATCAGTTACTTTAATGGTAGTGAAAACAAGGATTTCATATAAAGATATGGCACACAGAGAGAATTAGTTCGTAGAAAGGGTGGTAGGAAGTAATTTTAATCTCACGGTTTAAGATAAGTCAAAGAGTGTATACACCTACGCCATTGTAATCGATTCTGATCCATGTCACCCAGAGTCTCCAATCACTGGTTACGATAGCTGATCGAACGTTACTGTTACCTTGACGTGGTGGTCGGGCCTGCCTATCGCAACGAACCAATCGGGTTATATTGGCTGGAACAATCATTCCTCAAGGTCCTACCATGCCAGCCAGGTTGGTTAAAGAACGGTAAGACTAAAAGCAGGAAACTCAAGGTTCGAGATTTAGATCGTACTGCTAACTGTACAGAGGTGTGACGGCAGTAAGGTGTTTCTTTCAGAGAACCAGCATAACAGATATGCTGCCTCCCTACAAGAAAGATTGAGGTTAGAAAAAATCGATCCCGAAAATACACTTCGCTTTATCCCACAGATACCCGTCTCCTGCGGTAAGGTTCCAACAAGTACGGAGCTAGCACAAAAATCACCCACGAAAAGGTCGTGTGTGACTGGCCTCAGGCAGTTGTTCCTTAGGCACTGCGGTCACGTTCTAAGGTCACTAAGATCAACTCCAGCCTGATTTCTTTTTTCAGGTACCCTAAAAGGACCTTTTCAAGGCATGAGCAACCCAGAAGTGATAACCGCCCTCATACCCCTAACAGTACTCAAGACCACTGTATTTATAATCAATTTTAGCTCCAATTTAAATCCGTTACCAATATTCACTTCGTATCTATTATATAAAAGATGCATAGGGATCGCACTTGTGAAGACTGTACTCCCTTTCAGACGCATGTCCGTAGGATTGTGTTCAGGTAACCTAGTAGAAACTTTTCTTTCTTCTTGTATACTTGCAACTGCAGATACACGTTAACTCATAGATGCAATCAGAATTGACTTCCGAAGCATATTGATTTATATTTGAGTGATATAGCAAACGCTTGGTGTTGCATAATGAAATACGTTTCTTCTAGCCTGTTTCTGTTTTGTTTTAATGCACGAGCTGGTAAATCAATCCAATTATGCCCATTCTCTCACCAGTATCACTTATCTTGAGTCTCTGTATGAATGAAGTCACAAGTAACCATAATGTTTGTATACGGATGAGAAAAAGGTAGCACGATGTATTAAGTCATCTACCCAATGTACACAAAAAATAAACAAGATGGGTAGTAACCTTACAAAATCCACATTCTTGTTGAAACACCAGCGGTAAAAGTTAGAGGACAATTTATTTTAATTGGCAAGCATCATGTTTCATAGAAATCTGAAGATGAGAGAGTAACCTAACATACTGATGCTAGCCAAATCCTAGCACTAAGCTTGAGAATGCACGTGCGAGGTAACCGCTTGATTACACAAAAGATCTATCGCAAAAAGTCTCATAGATAAACACAAATGCATCTGCCTTAAACCTGACCATTTCTAGTGCTATTAATTTGTTTATATAACTGAAAAACCTGTAGCAAATTTAATTGGGAAAATTTTACTTCTTCATACATCTAAGGATTTTTTGCAGACTAAAATCTAAAAGTGAAAGGCGAATTCTTTAAACAACCTCAAATGAATCCATCTTTTATTAGTTATTTGGATAGTCCTAAATAGAACGAGACGCGCTTTCTGTATTCCACTGCTGGCCACAATTCACCTATGCAAATAAATTTTGATTAAAGCCATAAAAGGCACAGCTTTAGGTATTTCTAATGATAAAGATTCCATAATTTCAGCGCCTTGTCAACATAATCACAACAGAAAATTATCAGCTCCATTCTAGTACTAATATAGGATATATATTACAATATGAAACACAATAATTTGAGCAACGTAAGACTAAGTATGATGGAAATAAGAGAAAATATGCACTCACGTAAACGGTGCGTAAAAGTCAATAGAGATATATACACCAATACCCAGTGTTAGTAAAGAAAGTACTCAGACCTTGCATTTAGTTACTCCGAAAGTATTATCATCAAAGTATACGTCACAACGGCTGAATATCCATTATCTTCTTATAGTTTAAATCGTTTCTAAAAACTGAGATACTTAATTTATGATATTTAAATGGTCTCGTGTAAAATACGAAGACTCTAATCCATGCAACTGGAAATTTAGTTTCTGAGATCGGATT
Source organism: Schistosoma mansoni (assembly GCF_000237925.1). Classification (NCBI taxonomy): domain Eukaryota; kingdom Metazoa; phylum Platyhelminthes; class Trematoda; order Strigeidida; family Schistosomatidae; genus Schistosoma; species Schistosoma mansoni. The sequence goes on along the minus strand of NC_031502.1, from coordinate 10,839,004 downwards.
TGTAATACGGTCACCTCTCGATGACAAATCTGTCACAAGCCTGGAAGCTCATCTCAAACATTACAATAGCTTGTCGATGAATAATTCAACATATATACCCTTACTTTTATAACTAAAGCCCCCTGTATGCTATATTATTACTTAGCCGGTAAGTACATACATATATATATCAACAGATCAGAACTACTCACCTTACGGAAATCAAAGATTTCTGTTACATTGAGGCAATTTTGTTCATCTTTAGACTCGGAATCGCTATTTTGCGTTGCTTCATATAATATCCTAGTTATTTTTATTAGCTCCCTTACAGCAAATCCATCTGCCTGGTAGAGTCTTTTGCTGTTCAGTTTTATACATGCCTTAGTGAAAATCAAGCGTATTGCTGTTTTAATAAACAAAACGCGATCTTGTTCCGAGTCAAGGCGTGACGGTAATTCAGCATAGGAGTCATACCGACAAACCAACCATCTTAGGATCTCTGCAACCAAAGGGAAATTCGGAGTTCGAAAATTCTCCAAGGATATGACGCGCGGATATCCCAAGGAACGCATCATTTCAGTAAATAACCTGATCTCGCGGAAAGACATCGCAGCTTGGCCGTTACTACGATACGAAAAAGTACCATATATTCACCAAACCTAGTAAAACAAAGTGCGCTCGTAAATATGTATAAACGTAAGAGGGTGTATGGCATATGTTGGTTGGCTCAGGTGCAACGAATCATGAATACCAAGTATATATAATCCCGTTACATTTTACAAAACCAAGGACCTCGAACTCTTCTGATATATCCAATATCTTTTTAACCAAGCAGAGAAAAGCCTAGTAACCTGTCTGCTGTAGTGTTTTGGTGTTATAGATCAACCACAGATATTTGAACACACCCAGTGAGCATAAACTAGCTACTCAGCTTCAGTAATCCAAGTGATTTTAAATAGGTTTTTGGTTGTAAAGAAATCCCCAAAATAAATGGTTTAGTAGGTTCTCGACATTGATGCTGGCCTCGTTAGTTTTACTGACACCTAGCCCGAGTTTTTGGTCACGAATCTGCACTAACTCACGGTTTGTTACTCCATTCCACTCAGCTATACAGCTTAGATCAGACGCTACTCAATAAATCGATGGTTTTCCAAATGTATCTTCGTTTTCCTTCGTTCATGACTTCTGATTTCACTGGGTTGACATCCTTCGAATATACAAATGTTGTAAACAAAAGCTTAATCAAACCCTGAATATCTGAGACGTCTTTACGTCTCTTGACTTGAGTTATATCAAAATTATTCAGTTTGTTGCTATGTAAACATGGTGCGTCGTGTATTTTTGTATTAGACGTTTTGCCTAAAAATCCCCAATAGATTTTTGTTTCTTAACTGTAACTGAGTGATATTTGTGTTTTGTATTATACGAGCAGGTCTGCTTGACTGAATTTGTTTAGTTCGAGATCAAAAGAAGGTTTACAACCACTCTTTCTGTGATATGTTTATGTTTAAACAAACAATCCGGCAGCAAATTCACCTAAAAATTCGTAAGTCTGGTGTGCCATTCATAATTGATTGGGAAAAAAATTCATAATAGATGGATGACTGTGTGATATTTTCCCTTTAGTTATCTGGAAAGAGATTGCTGTCTTTTTAGCATTAGCTATAATGTGTAGATGCTAAACTGTCGGAGTTGAACGTAAATGAAGTAATCACTTCAGTCCCGCAATGATAGCTCAAAGTCACACCACGCGAAAGATGCCTAGGTTTACCCATCTCAACCTGGCAGCCAGATGACTTCGTTTTCTTGGTGGTCATAGGTTGTGGATAAAATGCCATCAGAAGACTTGTATATTTGACATAAGGCAAAAGTAAGTAGGTAATATGATTATTATGTCATGACTCAAGTCACGCGGAATTTTTTATCCATTTGCGTTGGTCATATAGGACCCTGAAGGGGCTTTATTAGCTAACGAACGTCCAGTTATTTTTTCCAAGGTATGGATGCGTTCAGCTCGACGGGAAATCTGACTAGGCTTCATCGATAGTTCAACCACTTTACAATAGTTTCAACTCAATTATAAAGTACTAATATGCGACTGCACCTACAGTTAAGATGTCACTAGTGGTACAGGCTTGAAGGGCTTAAGGAAAATCCCATGTTAAATGTGCTTCGAGCAAGTGAAGAAAAGGAACTAAAGACAAAGTAGGATTAAGTAAGGCCGTACTCCATGGGGAAAAGTTCTGTGAGTTCGGGTGAAAACGAGCCAAAATGACTCATTTGTGGCCTGTCCCAATGAAGTTTTAGTGGCTCATTTAAGGGTACATGTCAAGGAATTTTCACTAGCATTTACAGTAAGGGACTTACCTTTCTTTTAACTAAATGCAGCATCGGCTCTTGTTGCATAGATATTTTTGACGTTCGCTACAAAGAAACTAACTCTCTTACACAGTCAAAATGAGTTAGAAGAATTACACGTGTGTAAAAGCTATTTGTTTACAGAGATTTTAACTGAATTTTACAAAGATACTGACAGCATTCGATGGCTGGGATTGCCGCACACAGACATTTCCTTTGTTTAGGTTTTCCGACCCATCAATCATGAAAACTACACGCTCCACCGTTGCGACTCTCGAGAACACAGCCCTTTTAAGGGTAAAATATGTGAACATTGATAATAAATGACAGTCCTTTTTGTAGAAGGCTCATTACAGTTATAAAGTGTGGCTTATATTGACGAATATGTATTACAAGATTTAAGACCGATAGACAATGTTATACGGATACATTAAAGAAGCTGTGAAATCTCACTTTTCATTTGACAGAGTGTTTCTATTTATTTAACAAATCACTACTTACATAACTGACTATGCAAAACGAAGTGCGAGTCTACTCATAGACAATCATTTGTAGAAAAGGTACCCCAAAGGTTTGATGATAACCCTGACCCAAGCATATGATAGTGTACTCGTCTATGGATGATGAAACGCACGTTACATCGATAAATACTCCGCAATTTTCCCATACTTTGTACGTTCATGGTGAAATATGAACTTTAATAACTGTATTGTCATTTAAAACCAGGGAGCCTGTCTATTTAATTTCGGCTATGTACGCATTGGGTTTTTTTATGATCAGATCATATCACAATCGATAACATTTGGTAAGCAGTACGTATTGTTAAGTGAGTTCGTCCTGTATTTTCTAGATGGTTTGATGCAGAATAATGTCTAGAACCCTAAACGAACACGTGATGTATAGAGTGAAAACTAACCTAAACCATAGGTGATGGCCTTGGTAAAAAATCTCTCAGTTCTGTTTATTATAACCGTGGATCGGGTAAACTACCTAGTGAATCATAACCTAGAGACTTGCGAACAACCTTCTCATACCGAAGTATGTAAGACTATAACTAGCATCAAGCGTCTACATCCCAACCTGCAAAAACAGCTTAACGTTCGGTACATCTAACAAACTCTAACCAGATTTATGCAACACAAATCCGTTACCATGAAGATTAATAAATACAAACTCAAGAAATTATATACGCTATAATCTATTGTCTCAAAATATGTTGTGCAAATAGATAGAACGTATTAAAATAGCTAAGCGGATGAAAGTAATAAATTCAATACTTGAATTTGATTATAGCGAGCATTACTTAACTTCATGAAAAGAACATGATAAACGGTTGTCTAAAGCTGTATACGAGTTGGTCAAGACGTAGAACCTAGTACAACTGGGTGTATACGAATCAGCAGGAGCCCACAGAAACTGAACAAGTTAGCTACTGGAATGCTCCCAGTTTATGGTCATTATCTTCTTCAATTACACTTGTTAACCCTCATGAAGTTGAATAGGCGCCCAACCAGGTTTCTCCAAAGAACTCTGTCCTGGACTCTCCCTTCCAGCTGTTTCTGATTGCCATTCATCTTTATAATGTCTTCCTTAACTTTCCTAAGCAATATGTTCTTTCGTTTTCCCAGTTTCATTTTCCTCCAGGATTCCGAATTGCGGCTTGCCTCATGATGCAGTTTCATGATTTTCACAATGTATGTTTTTGATGAAGTTTTGTTCTCTGAGCTGGATGGCTTGATCGTGAATCTTTCATTGTCCTTCTGAACGACATCATCAGCACAAACTTCGGGTAGAAGTGAAGTGTTCGAATTTCTCCACATATGGCTCACAGGTTGTCCCACACACCTCGATGTTGATTGGTTCTTGTTAACCTTAAACCTGTCATTGTTTATTTCTCTGTTTTGGTTGTATCTCCCATTGGTTTAATTTTTGTTCCTATGTTTCTGCATAAGTTTCCTGATTGGTTGATAAATTGGATTGATTTCAATGTGCTTGTTTATTGCTGATTGACGTGAGTGCCAAGCTTTTAAAAATTCTCTGGTATTTTTGGAATCGCCTCTATCCAAAATCTTCACATTTTCACAGTCGAATGTTTGTCCGCAGTTGTCCACGTGCATTGATATAAGTCAAGACGTCATGGCGTTTGATTACTTATTGATGTTCATGTAGGCGAAGATGAAGAGGGCGTTCGCTTTGTCCGATGTAGTGTTTGTCACAGTTGGCACAATTTATTCTGTAGATGATGTTTGGTTTGTCTTCTTTTGTCATTTCATCCTTTGGTTCGTATAAGATTGAATGGAGAGATTTTGTTGGTTTGTGAGCAACACCTATTCCGAAGGTTTTCAGTAGTCTTGTTGTCGTTCCTGATATACCTTTCATGTATGGTAAGGTGATCCTTTTGTTGATTTTTGTACTTGACTTCGTTTCTGCTGATGGGTGCAGCTGGTATTCTTTTGATGAGTTTGATTGGGTAGCCGTTCTTTTGAAGGATGGTTTTCAAGTATTTTTCTTCATTTTTCCGTGCTGTAATTGTGTTGCAGTGTGTTCTCGCCCTCTTGAACAAAGTTTGTATGCAGTTGATTCTGTGAGCTCTTGGATTGTTCTTTTGTAGTTGAGGATTTGGCCAGTGTGGGTCGGATTCCTGCACACTTGAGTCTCCAGTTTACCAGTGTCGGTTCTAGTGATTAATATATCCAAGAATGACAGCTTGTCGTTCGACTCTTGTTCCATTGTGAACTTGATATAGGTGAAGACGTTGTTGATCAGCCTGTAGGTGATCAAGCCAAAAATTTATATTGGTTATGTGGACGAAACATTCGTCATCTTCAAGAAAGATGAACTAGAAAACACCATCTTTCTGACAGCGATCGCACATCTGCTGTTTGAATGGACAAAACGTCACATAATGCCAGGCTCCACAGTGCCAACATGGCGAGAGGGACTTCTACTGAGTTTGTCTGGTGTGATTTGAGACAGAAACAGCACTGGCTTTCGAAGGGCCACAGGTTGTCGATCTCGGAGATTTGTTCTGATGCTGAACAACGTGAACTTCGGAACCACCCTGCCCCTCAGATTGAACCAAAGTTGTGTCACGCTGTAGGTTGATAATGCGTTGGTACGCGTTGATGATACCATTAAGAGTCAGTGTTAGGTCTTGTTGAAGGCGGCTAAGCAACGGAGTTCTGATGTCGGAGAATTTTGGTGATTGTAGACTGCATATGAATACGAGGGACTTCAATTGGTCGTCAGTAAGGGATCTGAGCTTGAACCGTTCGCAATCACTGTTGACAACGGCAACATGGGGCAAGAAGCCATCGAACTCGTTCATGGCCAGTTTTAAGCAGAGATAACGAGTATTGAAAAGTGAATGATGATCACGAAAAAGTTGGCTGACGGATTGAATGGTGGCTTCGAAGGAACAGTCTCGTGGGTTTTGCGGTAGAGTGAAGTTGCAATACTTGTCCGACGGATCAAGTTTTCGAAGGAGAAGACGCACCTTCCACAAATCATCTCTGTCAGCAAATTCAACTTTGGAAAGGTCTCCATAACGCTTGAACCAGGTATCAAATGTAATATTGGTAGTAGGATCATAAAAAAGCGCTGAAATATCACTGGTAATACCATCGACTGATTGGGGGATTGACGGTGTGAATGAGACTTGAGAAAAGGTCTAAGCATCTCCATCAGCTTCAGCTGTTTTTCGAACAATTTTTCTAATTTGGCTGGAGCCATAGTTAGTCACCAACTCGTTCGCCAAATTTCCGTCACCAAATATTGTGGAGCGCGATGTGGCTGCTCGAAATGCTACCGATTGACCAACTCCAGATATCCCAGTACGACCTCAGTACTGTTCCCCAACCTCCAAAATGTCAGAACACAACTGTTAAACAGAAATCCTGTATGGGGTCAGAAGAAGAATGAATATAATTTACAGACAATGCATATTTGCATAATTAGGGCGACGGTGAATATTAATCAATAGGAAAGTGAATGTGAAATATGTGAAAAGTCTGAAAACATGTGAAAACATATCACCTCACGTCCAAGATAGAATTGGACTCAACATATTTTTTGCGATATTTTTACGAATATCCTAACATTTCACCAACTTTCAGCTGTGTACAATGGGACTGTCTTGATCAAGAGTTTGATGTTGACTGACAGTTTTGTTGAGTCCCTTATGTTCTTCAGTTGTAGAAATACTATCCTTGCTTTGTTAATGCTTGCCTCCAAATCTAACTGTGGCCCTTCCAGGATTACTGCCGATTCTAAACCCAGATAATGGACTTACAGTTATCATTCCTTTCCTACACGGAGAGTGACATTGTCAAAAAATGCTTACCGCTTCGTAATCACACATGTGATTATAAGTTTATGACTAAAAATAGATGATTTTGATGTCTTAGGAAGAATGATTTGCAAGCTGTTAGGCCAGTGATTAAACTTTGATCCGCGTCGAATGAAACGATGTAATACATTGAATAAGATGAAGGTAGAACTATGACAACGACTAATTAGGATCATCCGAGACTAACAGTTATTAAGATTCACTTATCGTTGTGTGAACATTGAAAGGAGCTTAAGCAAAGTTAGGAATGATTAATAAGTTACATGAATCTTATGACAAAAGGGCTTACTAAATATCCCGTGTGCTTCGGCACAGTCGTGAAAACTCAAGTTGATAAGAATATTTTTTAAGTAGTTGGGATGGATTAAACCCACCATGCGAACGGTTGAAGGTAAAATAGGTTACTAACATAATAAGTGTGGCTATAAAATGTTTCAACCTACCATGCTCATTACTAGCTCAGGCGCTAATGCCACCCCTTCGGTTTTCTACTAAAAAGCAGACAAGATAAACCAAGATAGCCACATAAAATTTTTCCCTCCTTCTAGGGACAGGAGTATGTCTAAAGATCTAGAAAGCAGATGATTATATGATTCAGGACCACAGTTTGATAATCATCCCAGTTGTCTCAAACAATAGAAAAAAATAGTAAGTGATCAAATATCTTAACATCCGTGAATTGAAAACCTAATCAACGTTCCGTATTAACAATCCCCTACGACCAGGTATCTTGTGAACTTTTTTGACGAAATGATGGTTTGGGAAGTTAGTTATTGAGTACCATTTTGACAGAAAGACCTTCGGAATCATGCCTCACAACTTTTCAGTTAAAAACTCCAGTTCATGAGAATTTAGGAGCTCTTTTCTGGACTGGTTTGTCTAGCTGCTGGCCAATCAATACCAAATAAAGGAAGAAAACTCTGTTACACCTACATCCTGACAAGCGACGTCGCCCAGCAAAGTGTCCTAAATTGAGTACTCTTTATAAGATAAATCAACAGCAAATGTGAATGCTTCTCCATAGGTGCGTCATACTGACGGAATGACGATCTAAACGCTGATGGTAAAACTAAAAACACATAACCCCAAAAGGAGTCGAACGAATGAAGCATTAACAACTAGAAAAATGTTTGCATATGCTTCAAAGAATCGAAATTGGAATCTGACACCAGGAGATGCGGATGATTATGTATTGGATACTCGTTACTTATAATGTAACTTTCACAGCAAAATATGTACTGCTCAAACATGATCCATAACCGACGCAAGACCGAATCACTCCAATAGCCTTTATTACTCCAGCAAACCGTAGAAATGGTGGGGCCATTGATTCATATTTTATGACACTTCTGTCAAAATGAGCCTAGAACCCTCTTGTCAACGATTTGTTCAAGACTTAACGTTGAAGACTGCTGTTTCTCATTTGGTGGTTTTCCTACTTGGTAAGTCTATGATGGAAAGGGTTCAATGATCAGATTGTGGAAAAAATACTCGCACATTCGGTCTAGATATGAAACATTCTTGTAAATTGGCAAATCTCTTCGTACTATCCTCATCGATTTATCTCAATAAAATGAATCGATGAAAGAGTTAACCACGTTTATAGAGAGTGTTTTGTGACAGACAAATCAGCAAGAAGTGAAGAGGGTTAAATTAAATTGCTATCGGCCAACGCATCCTAAATTAATAAGAAGTCAGCTTGTTCCGTGGGATCAAGATGCAGAAGAGCCAGACTCTGTCACGTCTACGTTTTTTGCCGTTGCTCTAATAAGTACACAACTTTGCTCTGCATGACTTTTATTGATGTCTCTGTAACGCGAATACTCTTGACAACCATGAAAGTTTAACTTTACTCAATTCCTCTCCCTGAGTAGCCATAATTTTTTCGAGGTTTATCTTGACACATTAAAGGGTAATAAAACAGTTTCAGGTGAGTAGCTATCATGATACCGTTCAGTCAACTTACAGAATCCGAAACACAAATATTATGCACTTACAGCGACAAAACTAAAAAGCATACGAAATTTTCAACCTAAGTACTTAAGTTAATCACTAAACCGTATAGCCGGTTGAACTATCTGTTTTCCTTTAGACTCCAAGATTGTCTGAATCTAAGGCTTATATTATTCCTGATTGTTGTCGATTGTTTCCCTTAATAAAGATAAGTGCATTGTGTGCTCTTGTTAGGTTATCGACACACATTCCTTTTTATTCCTCTCTTTCCCACCCCTCCTCACTTATGTTACCCTGCATGCTGTTCTAGTACGCAAAATACTTTTTGGCTAGACACGAAAACAACAAACCTACAGTAAAATACGTAACACCACATGTGCAAACAGCAACGGCAAAATACCTTTCATATACTCCCAGCCTTTCACATCATCTACTGAAAGGCTGTAGTCAACTTGCCCTGACTTACACATAGTTACTTACGTTAACGTCATACAAACCACCATTGTAGATGATCCACACAGAATGATTGAGGACCCACAGGAGTTAGATGTCAGTGGTGTGACCAACCAGAGAAAGCTGAACTCATACCTTAAGATTATTACCCAATGTCGATTACCCTTTCATCGTATGCAGATTCTGCGGCTGCTTTGATGACCGTGCAACACAACGCTAGTGCAGAAATGCATCATTAGGAGTAGGTATAAGGAAATGAGCGAGACTACTGTTGCATGGACTAGTCGACGGCGTGCAAATAACTGATGAGCGCTGGTTGTCCCTGACCCTAAAGAGGATTGATGAATTGTCCTATATTCAGTGACGCAATTGCCGGATGATTTAGTTAGGGCTCAGTGACATGTCACTATCTCCACAGGCATCTTCCATAATATGTGGCTTTGTTCAAAAACTGAACAAAACGCGGTTTTTGTAAGCTCCTCCTTTATATTAGGCGTACAAATGGAGAAATAAAGGAAGGCTTTTGTTGGAAAATAGTAATGGAATAACATGGAAATGTACCGGAATGTCTGCTTTTTTATCTGTCATCGGGAAATAATGCATAATTTTACCTTTTTATCGCTGTGTTTAGAAGTTCGCTGAACTGTCTGCTTCTCGCCCAAATTGTCTAATTTTTGTCTAGATACCCACCTACTTCTTTAATGGATGCCTCATTGCATGGTTTATTATTCACCTTTCACCTTACTCCAAACGTTCTTTATGTTCACATTTATTTCCACAACAAACCACACGACGACTGCAATCGACTACGCGAAAAACTGTACGTTTAAAGTCATTTGTTGACAAAAAACATCATACCGCGCATGAACACTACTAACAGACAGATGCTCGAGCAAAGATCGTCATGTGTTTCATCGTAAGTGCCTAGTTTTAATGTCATTTACGAAGATCTGAAAAATGAATTACAGGTAATGGGTCATTAATAAGTACTTGCTATTATTGACAAGTACATATGAAATCAAACAGGCCAACGCAAAATACACTTCGTTAGTTCAGGAGTTTCAAATGCAAGTCAGAAATTAAGCACATGGTAAGAAAAAGCTTTATTAATAATTAAGTTATACAAGCAAAACATTTCAATAACGTCTTTCTTAAACATCAGTGTTACTATTCCAAACCAAAATATTCTTTCTGTGAATTCTGGAAGTTACTGAACACGAAAAACTAATACGATGTCAAACTGCCGTATCTTGTTAACAGTTGTTGGCCTGAAGTAAGACTTACGGTAATCTTTGTTGACACTGAACATTCCACCTATAGAACAGAAGTGAGTAGTTATAACTTCAAATTAGCACAAACATGTTATTATTATTATTATTATTATTAATGGCTTTCTTCAATATTATAATCTGATACAATATAGAATTCTCAGCAGTTCTTGGTTTTTTGAACTAGTTTGTCAACATCTTTAAAAAAAAGTTGATATGATATTATTGGAAAGTGCTGTGTGATTGAAATAGCTTTGATGGTGATTGGATCTGCCAACAAAAACTATCATCATTTCGCAACTTATATTTGTAGTGGTATGGGTGAGTCATTGTGAAATCTAATAATGATAACTCGGAGCTTTCATGTGTTACCCTTGGGCATATGTAATTACTGCAATTACTAGGATTCTCGTAAAAAAGTGTTCTGGTGATTGTATCATTAGGTTTTTCCAGTATACAGTGTGTAAAATTATGGTCTACTTCGTTATTACTACTACTCTAATAATAAACCTAATCCTAAAACTGTAGATTCGTCATGATGTGACCACTTGATCCATAAGATCTAACGCGGAAGTCCCACCATCGTCCACACTGTTTCGTCCTACCTCTGGAGAACATATTTAGGACGAGAATGATTACGCTTGCAAAGCTGAGCCACACCATCCTATTGGATCTTCAATCAATATTCCCGCCTCCTCCATTGTTCACCTTCTCTTCGTGTTGATTGTGGAATATGCGTTTTCCTAGTTACCTCATGTTCAGCTTTCAGAATTGTGTGGTTAGGACCAATATCACTACAAGTGCATTAAAACCTCCAAAGATTAAATGCCAGTGTCCAGAAGACCAAGAGCTGAGTTTATTGAACAAAACTTCATTTACCTGGCAACGTGGACTGCAGTAAACTCAAACAATCAGCAACTCCTTTCGTTTGAATTTCAAGCTTATTTGCTTATGCATACCCGTTACCCTTTTTTGAAAAAATCTCTCAGAGTGCACTTTAAAAAGAAACTAACTTCGCGTGGTACGTTGTCGATAACGTCAAAGGGTGAGGGTGACCTTTCTCATTTCAGCTTCTGAGTGTTATCAGTCCTTACCAGTGTAAAGTTTTCCAAATCAATCATTTTTATGCACAACTATAAGAAGGCAGTCTTTTACTAAGTCTCATTTCCGTCTTTAACTTTGTCGACTGTTCTGTGCTCATGGTAACCTATTATTCTATTAGTCCTTTGATTGGTGCCCACGTGTGTTATCGTAATATAATATTGATTAATAGTCATAGCTTACTGTCTCAATAGATACTAACAATTTGTCATCTATATTTATTATTATCTATGATGGTTCATTAACAACCTTTAATAATATTTACATGCTTCAGTGAAGTAAGGTTGTTAAGACACCAATCACTAGCTGATATGGTTTTTGATTGATGTAAATATACATTGGCTAGTAAAGCAAGCAGGGACTAAATCGTTATCAAAATCTAATACTCTGTTTTGCTTCTTCACTCAACATTTTACTCATTTTCAAACCATGGACTATCCCTCAATATCTTTTTTAGACCACTGACTGCCTAATTCTCAATTTTCGATTTCCATTGCTAAACAGCCAGGACAATATTTCGAGAACTTACTGCGAGTCCAAGCTATAAAGTCTCTGCAATTTTCGGCCCACTTTTCAGATTGTTTATACGTTGAAGGTAAAGTGTTTATCTAAACTCTTGTATTTTTACTAAATCAACCAAGTAACAAAGTCACTAGCATCTACCACATTCAGAAACTATTGAAATGCTGCGTGTTTATTGTAGTTGCTTTTGAATCATTGCTACTTGTCACAACTGGTCTAATATACTTCAAATGTATTGAATGATCTAAATCCAGAAAATAGTCCAGGGGAGTTTTACTAATTGGTTGGGTGAATTACCATGTTTACAACGCTTCTTGATATGTACATATTTTTGCTTGGACTATTGATATATATGTCATATAAACCACTTACAAAACAATTTGTTACATAGGTTTATTTAATAGCTTTATGTGACAGCATACTTCTACGTAAAGGCGTATTGTTTACAGGTGAAGCATATTAGATTCAACATTAACCAAATATTTCTTGATTATGATTATCGCTGCCACATATTTATAAGTGTCACTATGCTGACTACAGTAACTTATGAAGTCTGTTATCCTCAATCAACATTCTAACTAGCTAAACATAATGGTCTCTGGATACCGTCATTTCGCCTTATCATGAATGGACAACATCGTAATATCACTGATAAAATTGATAATAATAATATATTTCTGCAAAGGCAGGTACACGCCATTTTACAGGCATGATCTACAAGTTACAGCATGTGGTTCACAGTATGCATCCTAAGCAGGATTGTTAAGTAAATATAATCTACAAATGTAAATATCATTTCATTCGTTCAGATATACTGTGTAGTCTTCAAAATATTTTCCAAAGTGTCATAGCCTCCACGTTACACACCAGATGCAATCTCGGCAAAATTGTATTAGGATTTTGGTCGTGCTAAGTATGCATGCAATGCAACCTTTTGGGTTTAAAGTTGTTGTAAGGTAGACATGTGAAACGCCTAGTGCGAATCATAACCCTGGGAAAACGCGTACGTCGAGTTTGTTCCAGATGTCAGAAGTACCATAGCTTTGCCTTCAGAGCAAGATTCCGAGAAAAAGAGAAACTAAGGAGCAGCAAGGCATTTGGATATTAACGACAAACAGTGTTCAACATTTAGTAGTGAAATAGACAGGTGTATGATAAATTATTAGAATAAATTCATGCTAGCTCTTGTTGCTGGAGCAAAATGTGATAAGAGGCTCCAGATGAAAGAATGCAATAATAAAGAACAATGAGTTGTGATATTTTTAAGGTGGAGTAAGTTCAAATGAAAGGAATTCAAGGTTGAAATAAAGAAGGCTGTTTATTAGAACAAAGAGTGTATATAGATAGTAAAGTGTTAAGAAGACTAATAACTATGTTCTTTATTGTCTGTTCTTTTCTTTTTCTTCCATTCGATGCCTGCCGCACAATCCTAGTGTAAAAGTCCAAGTTAGCATGTTATACATCGTCTTAGTAGAATAGCTAATGCAGTTTATAATTGGAAAAGTGAATATGAATGGTGAGCGTAGGAGAATAATCGTAATATCACAGGTTGATTGACTTATTCTCAACTATAATATAGATATTTAGATATATATAGATTTTTTAGATATAAAACTTTTAGATATATATCATACCTCACACAATGCCCTGTGTTTCACGTCCCTTTGGAGAACAGTACTTCTATAAGTACCATTTTACAAGCTTATCAGGCAGATACAAATTATGACCTGTAGGTAAGGCTTCGATGCGATGCTTCAGTGGACTATAGTATGAAATATTGGTTGCCAATCAGAGTATGGACATTAAGAAGGGTATAATATAGGAGAGTTGTTTACCAAAGTAGGCGGAAAAGTATAGAAATATATTAGTGGCAGATAAGGTAAGGTAACGAGTGATGAAATAATATTAATGGCAAGGCAACATAGTTCACAGGAGAGTAAAAAGCTGACAAAGAATAGACAAGAATTAACTCACATTAACTTCGTGCTGATGCTATTTTGTTCGATCCTAAAAGGGTTGATGGGTAACAGGTTCCATAGATGCAAGACCACTAGTAGTAGGCAGTCGATCGTGCGGTTCTTTTGAAGTTTTGAGGTAATAGTGAGCGTCTCTTAGCGACCGAGTATTGGTAGGTCCAGAAAGTTGCCTGTCTACCTCAATTTAAAAAAATTAAGGAGGGGAAAGTACCTAATACAACTACAAAGTAGGAAAATAAGGCAATTTATTCTATATATCTAGAAAGCCTATAATGTATGAGTGGGACGCGGATGTGTTCGTTTGTGCTAGATCTATGCAAGTGAGGGCTTCATCAATAAGTCTTACAAACGTATGTAATTTATCCACCATGCGTATTTCAGAGGGAAGACTGCTCCATATTAATGCATACTTAAATTTGTCAACAAATTGACTCACGAACTAACTCATGTTTAGTGAATTGCTGTAAGCTATCTGTCCGAAATGCACACGATTATCATTATATTCATATAATAAAAGCATTCTTGATAACCATTCATATTTATCGGTAGGTTTATTAAATCCTATGATGGTTAAAAGGTAGAGAAGTCGATAAAATCTCTCAGCAGCTAGGTAAACTGAATTAAACTTAACAGACTAACTGGAACACTAGTTGGAATTCTTCCTATCCGCGTTTTTACTTCTATTCCTTGATATAGTCTACTAATGAAGACGCAATTGGAAATCAGCTCATACAGACAGCATACTGGAATATAATTTAACTGACTTTCTAACTTAAACTTACCATTGGTTCATGGCGTCCCGATTAACCATAAGGAGCCGTGATTTAACAACATGTTCTGCCCTACAGATATAAGTGGATTGAAGTTATCTTCCCACCATCAATCTTGCTCTTCAGTAACGCCACCCTCCCTCATTTTGTAATGTCAGGCTCTTTTATGTTTGTGGTATGTATGAGTATTGTTTTGATCTAAGCTATATGTTGCACATCTTGATGGACTACGTTGTCACTACTAGTCCCATGTTGCAAGCAAGTCACACAGCTAAAGCTTTCGTATTGTGGGTTACACATCCAGTTAGTTTGTCACGCTAACTAGTGGTATAAGTTATAAGATGCTGGCCAGACAATATGGGGTTTAGAGATGACAAGGACAGATGGCTGATCAAAGAATATGGAAGAGGAGTTTAAGGTTGCAAAATTTCAGAGTAAGACGATAAGCAGAAACAATATTTGAATGCTAGTAATGATCTTTAAAGAATTTTCATACTGGTAGATTATGAACTGAAAGAAACAATAATTCGGAGTATTTTCTGAGGTTCTTATGATTGAACAGTGTCTGATTTCCTGTCCAAGGAGTCTGTAGTTGCACTAAGTCTTATTAGGTCGTGGTTCGAGGTGTTTCTAAGGCTCAATATGTGCAACACAACCAATGGTTGTAGAGATCAAAAGAAAATTTCAGAAACATGATTACTTATTAGTTATAATAAAGGGATATGAAGCATATAACAAAAGGGCACGATTAAAGCATTGTTCGGACTGCGATATGTCAAATTACAGAGACTATTCGGGTGTCGAATAATTGTAGTTTGTGACATAACTACTAGGTGCCAATCGGTTTGATGTTGGATGGACCATTGTTAAATACAGCGTGGTTAAGGTAAGCTCCATTGAGGATAAGGGAAACTCCGAGGTGATCGATAAAGTAATTTAGTGAAGATCTAAATTGATCAAGCGTTTGACTTGACCGGATGTCTACTAGTAACCTACTCCACAGGCTTGCACAGCGTGCGACAAAGAAAGTTGACTTCAATTTGCTTGATATTTTCGATATCTTTAATACAAAATTCTGGTTCTGAAAGTTATAATTACTATTTTTGGCAAATTATAGTGTCACAATTTACTGTAGTTTTATTATGTAAAATTCTAAAACGTAAGGTAAGGTAAATTTCAATTAGTCTTAACCATAAGGGATCCAGTTACCATGCTATCTTTATATGGTAGGTCATGTGCGAGAAATCTTGTAAAATGGTGTTGCACTTTCTCAATTTTTTGTCGGTCAACGGAATGTACGCGACTAAATATAATTGGGCAGTATTCTAGTAGGGGCTGGACACATGCGTCATGGAGGGCTATTTTGGATTCCTTTCGGTGGAAATTACGGTTGATAAACCCAATACGTCTACGAACTTCAGTGACTGGGGGTGTAGCTTGTTTGGTGAATGAAAGACTTTTGAGATATTTCACTTCTAAGTGGCAGATTCTACTTTACTGTCTACATTCCAACTTGTTGAGCTTCGATCTTATCTGCGGATTAGACGTGCCGAAATAGATGTACCCAGGTTTCTCGGTATTAAGAGAGAGAAACCATGGATCACACCAGTCTTGGAGTTTATTCAGATATTTTTGTACTACACAATTGATATTTAAACTATGACGTGGGTCAAATGCATATACTACTTTAAGGTCGTCAGAAGATGGAAAGGTTTTGTCAAGTTTGAAGCAATCGCATATGTCGTTAACATACAAGATGAATAACAGAGGACCAATGACTGAGCTCTGGAGGACACCATTATTAAGGTTCTGAGGGTCAGAGAAATTCTGCCCTATTATCACTGCTTGGGTTCGGTTTTTTAGGAAGGATGAGATACATTTATGCACCTTACCTCCTATACCGAAAGGACAGAACAAATATTACAGTAAGCAATATATGAATGTCAGAACCCTCATATTTAATTAAATTAGCAGGTGTTCCACAATAATCACATCCAAGAGAAGGTCTTAATGAGTTTGTTGTATCCCTCACAATAGTCGGCATGAATTTCAGGTCTGCCGATGCACGTGAATTGAAACTGCTGGCTATGCGTTCATTCTGACCACATTTAGTGAATGCCTAAGCAAATATGTTGCTAAGCAGCTCACATAGTTCTTCTGGGTCTCTTGTAAGTGAAGCATTAACTTCTAGAGCGGTAGGAATATTAGAGTGAGTACAGAGTTTCTTCTTTGATGTAACTATTAAAAAGCTACTTTTATTTCGTAAATTGTAACACCGTCATTCAGCTTCTGTGGACACAAATAAGCGTCATTACATCCTACAAGAAACAGACTAACGAATTTTCTTCTTTCATGTACCATAATCATTCAAAGGTCTTACATTGTTGTGTCTACCGGATTCTATCACCGTTGATAGATCCTCATTATAATTAATTTTTGTGCTGACTGCTAATGATGCAACACAAATCACTGCTAAATTCAATTGCCGTTGATGGTGCTTTCATCAACAAGTTGATTAAACGAAGGCAAGTTATGTTTTTTCATGTAAGTAGTTTGCATTTTATTAAACCTACGGTTATATGTATATCTATGACAACCGAGTACATTTGACAGATTCACTGTTGCCATACGTCTACGAACATTCATTGACTCTTACTATGTTCATCTTATGGGACAAATGAGGTAATTAGTGATGATAAATGTAGACACGGAGAGCGAATCACTTGCATGTTGTAAGCCATTTGTGATTGTTGTCAAGCATATTGGAACACTTATATCAGATAAATAACAATATATAACAACGATATATACATCTCTAGAAACTTCCTGTTTACATAGTTAGATATGTGTATATGATAGATTTCCCCTTTTGTCATCAAACAAGACGTTATTTTTGGGAGATTTATGGAGATGTATGTACGGTAAGCGCCATTTTCAGTTGGAGTACTCTAGATATATTTGTCTATCGATTCTCCATAAAATTACGGCTTTAGGTGGAAATTTGACATTTCTCCTAAATGCTCGACGTCAATGGGAATAGTCGACCTTTCCCCTTTATTTTACGCTCTTGTCCCCTTTATTTCCCTTTGTTCGTCTTTATTTTCTCCTTATTGGTTGCTGGGTTTATTATTATGCAGTCTCCAACAAAAGTCGTGACCGTACGGGATTGGAGCCACCAAATCAGACTAAATGTGACCTTCGTAACTCTAACTGGTGGATTAGCTTTAGACGACTATTGCAAACCAAGAAGCCACAACAATCTTTACGCATATTTGTGTGTAGTGTAAAGGTTAGAGTCTAAAAATAGATCGGATGGAGTGCAGACGGTCTCTGAGGTTTGTCAGTTCCATATACAGTCATCAGTTCGAAGAAATTCCAGAGAAGAATAACAGAATATAAGCCAGAAGAATCCTTTTGATGAAACCAGCGGAAGAATCATTATATATCATGTAATTAATTGTGTTAAGTAAAGTGGTTTTTCATGCTCTCGATACACGACTGAGTATAATCTTGTAACATAAGACTTTGTAGTCTACGACACAACCATGTGAAACTAGCGGTTCATGTATTCCCTCACAATTCATGACTGTCCAAGCACGAAATGCTTCAAAACAGCACGAAAATAAAGCAACATGATTTTTAAGCAAACACTTACTCTCAGAATTAATTTCCTTATGAAGCAACCCTATTTCAAAATGTATTTGTTTGAATTGATAATAAGTTTTTAAAATCAGGCGTTATCCTTTTTGTGATTGGCTATTGGGGTCGGTGCTGACTCATCGCTTGCTTCAGAGTACATACGACTTGTCCTTGTGCGCACAAAGCGCTTCCTTTGTGTCCTGAGGTGATCAGGGGTATTTCTGATCTTCAATGACACGTGATTACCAATGCCAGATAACAAATGTGACGAATCATTTGCTCAAAATAACAGTGATACTGTGAAGTCAACTCGTCCTTTGCATGTGATTACACAATATGCGAGAGCGGATGTTTCTGAAATGCATTCGCCTGGTAGACCGACCAGTTTAGGACTATGTTTAACAAACGCTTCCAATCTTACAGATCTCAAGAGCTGTTCCTTATCGCTTCGTAATGTTGTATCTCAAGAAGTTTGTTACCAACCATGGACCGTCCGAGCTGTAGACACATCGGAGTTTGAGAAGCTCCTAGGACATCTTGGCAATAATGGTTCTACACCAGTAACTCCAACCAGCTTTTTAAACCCAAACAATATAACAGAGGATCAGGAGTTGTTTGCAGAGTAAGTTTTGATTTTATGTTGAGCTAGAAATAGCCGTACTTGTAGTGATTTCCCGAAGCAAATATCATCCCATTTTAACTTGCTTGGAAATTCATATGCTTTCTTTAGTCACCAATTAAAGAGGAACTCAAGTTTAGCATTGGTTACTGTAGTATTACCCCGGCATCTTGGGCTGTATGAATCGATCTAATCACAGTAGAACATACCCATTTCTTATTTTTCGAGCTCAAGTTTATCATATTTTTCTCGTTCCATAAAGCTGTTTTCTTTCGACCTATTGCTGTCCAGCAAAAAGAGTCAGCCTGCTATGCTAAGCTTCCGTCTTGAAGACATCCTCTCTGAGGTCACAGAAAACAGGTGTTTATATTGTTGCTAGTCATTATAAAATCACCCCTAATTATCCTATACTATTATAGATATAAATGACAATTTATCCTTTTCTAATAATAACTAAACCTGATGCTACAAGTAATTTTTATGGTTAGCCTTTGGGTACATTTCTAGGCGCGTTTATTCTTTTAAGGTGACAAAAAACGTTTCTGCACTTCAAACGAAGTCGAGTAGTTACTAAAAATCTGGATGGGTTTTCGTACCATCAAATTGACTAGAGCACATCTCAGAGTTACTGTGTAATATTTAGATAGTAAAGAATCAGGGGATCCAAATTTCCCTACCAGTGACCCTTATAATTAAGGTCTGTTTATCTTTTATCATTTCGCAGATTAATTACATTATATCTATCAGGATTAGAAGTCAATCCATTATTATCTGGCTGGCTTAAAGATCAAATGTCTTCCGAGAGAATTAGTCTATCCTAATTATAGACTTTCCCCCAGACATTAACATCCTCAACAAACTGGTGGTTTCGGAAAACGTTCATGTAGTTCTTTTGTGTATATTAAAAAGAGCAACGGGCCTAAAAATGAACCATACCAAACACCAATAAAACAACAATTTAAACTAGTCTATCAACAAAGACTGCAAACCTCTGTTTAACGGTAAAACTGACCAACTCGAAGGCCCTTAAAAATAAACGACTCACATTGTGTAACAAACCTGGAGCGCTTAGCGAATAACAGACTACAGGTTTGTCACAGAAAATCTTAAAGATAATTCAAGACGATCAGCCGTTTTGAATGTAGCTCTCCTCACGTTACAAAATTCAACCACAGTCCTTTGACTAGTCACATTGATTGGTTAAGCAAAAATCTTGTTATAACTAGAAAAATTAGATATAAGGTCAGAATTACTCCATAATAAGCCAGTTATGTTTCACAAGATTTCCGAAACTCAGTAACCAACTACAAGTCAATATACTGGGCTTTGTGTATTTACTCGTTACGCTTAGTGACTCACACCTAGTTGATGAGCGTCGATCGCTTCGTCAGTTAAGTCATCCCTGTTAAAATGTATTTTTATGGTCCTTATTTAACCTGCAAACGTATTTGTAGATTAACATTCGTCGAACTACTAGAAATTAGTTTGAAACAATATCTATTTGATGTCATACTTGGCATTGTTCTTTCTGTAAGAAGTCTATTATAATTAACGTGTTCAACACTGGGTCAATGAAATTCTTTAAATCTGGTTTCAGTACGTTTTTACCTAACCCTGTATTAGAGGAATTAGGGTGTTCACAGTTCAATTGAAAGTAAATAATCCTATTTATGATCTGATAACATTCCATAACTTGTATTTCATGTGATTTCATATCATAAAGCGTGGCAACTTACCAATTCACTTTCTTGCTTTGTTCATTCAGTAGTGGTAATATCGGAAATAACACCTACATTTTATTTGTTGAACTTATGCGTACATCCCTGCAGAAACAGTTAATGAATTTACAACTATAAGCCGAAAGCGAACTTCTCTCCCCATAGTTCCCGGTATTAGTAATTAATTATTATTAAGTCAGCATTCCTTTTACATTATCGAAGTTATATCTGAATAAATCATAACAGAAAGTGGTATGTATGTTGGCTCAAGTTGTCACCCTTTTGTTAAGAACAGTAAGGGAATATAATAATCAACTGAGGTTAGAGGACAGGTTAATTAATTCGGGCTAGATTAACTGTGTGGTAGTAAAAGGTTCATTTGACAAAATAATATAAGTTGTAAATGCGCCTGTACTCTTTGGACCCACCCACCCCTCCTGTTTCCAGTCACTAGTTACTTTTGCCAGAAACATGAACGACCGATTTCGAGTTTGTCGTTCCTCCATAATTCGTGAAATTATGTTGTCGTGGTTGAAGTACAACTAGATTCCTTCCAGTTTGGAGTTATTTTAGAGGCGTGGAGAACATGAATAACGGTAAAAGTCAGATTCACTACTTACATCAACCGACTATCGGCCAGTCATAGCTGTAAAATTTATCCAGCTTTTCACGTTTTTGGCAGTTAAGTGTGACTCAGTTTATTCATATTGCTAACTGTACTGAGTTGTGACGGCAGAAAGGTGCTTTCCTCAGGCAAACATCATTTGGAGCAATGCTGCCTCTCCACAAGAAAGGAGGGGTAAGGAAAAGTCATCCCTAAAAATAAAACATCTCACCCTGTCCCATGGACTTCTGTTCTTGACAGTAAGACCTTGAAAATACACGGCTAGCATATCAAAAACTACCCTCAGAAAGGTTGTGCGTGTACAACCCCAAGCAATTGTCTCTTAGTCTCTATAGTCATACTTTCAGGTCACCAAAACCACTACTCATCTAGTTTTCTTTTCGGATGCCTCAAAAAGTATCGTTTGATTGTGTAGTAGGTTGGGTAAGGACAATAGCTCACACCTAACAGCACTCAAGATCATCTTGTTCACAAACAAATCCCTCCTTAATTTCCTAATATTCCTTCTATTTTCACCCAGTCTTCATCTGTTACCTTTAGTCTCTTCGACGTTACCCATCTTTGCTGACGATTTGAGTTTATAAATCATTCCTGGCGTTCTTGAAGTTTGTTTTATGGTTTTCAATGTTCAGATCTTATATCAAACTAGACAACAAGCTTCATTAGCTAAGGCTTTAGGGTTTTGTGCCATTGACATATGCTGCGTCTTCGAAATGCGCGTACAGATTTCAAGTTTGACCACTTACTGATCCCACTTAGTCAACATGGAGAATCGGCTCGACTGACTACAAGTGTATATAAACACCTGAATGCTACTCGTAGCCTAACTGGGTAGGTGTAGCATTAATTTCAGAAGGCGAATACACCTGGACCGGATTCTAACAGACAATCGTTCGTTCTTTGTCCAATCAAACGGGACAGTAAAAACACGGAATGATACGAATACACACTTTTGCCCGGTCTACTAACTCAGATCAACTGCAATTCAGAAAAAGGGAAGGATGAGTCTTACAGTTAGCCTTCCGTTTTCCTTCAGAAAGTCAAAGCTCAGACGTAATTCTGAAAATATCATAGCTAGTCTAAAGCAAGGGTAAAAAGACCCGAACTGATCAACCCCGGGAGTCTTTAAGAACCATCCCCCTGTCTTAACAGTTTAGTTAACTGATGTATTGGCTAGCGTATGGGGACTAGACGTAATCCCATCTGACCGATCTATCGCTGATCGTTATAGTTTATAAGAAAGGATAAGAATCCTCTTGTGATAGTCATAAGGGGAACAGTGTCTAAAATGTTAGCTTCAATAATTATCCAACACAAAACTGGACTAGTTTCAAATCTGGATGTTAATATCTAAACCAAATATCCACCCTTCAGGTTTCGGAGCATAGACATACCAGCGCCTAATTATAATTATATTTCTTGACTTTAAGGCACCATTCGACTTAGTTGATTAACAGGTTTAATGGCAACCTTCGGTCTCTGCTCAAACGCTACTAGTCGACTCACTGCTCATGACGAACCATCATCGTAATTGATGACTTAAAATGATGTTCATCAGGGTTATCCACTCTCTATTTTCATTTAATTTCGTCGTAGAGATGACACTCACTAACTCCTCAATATTTGATCTCCTATCAGGAGGTTCTTTTATTGACTTGAAGTACGCGTATAACATAATTGTTTAGCTAAAACTGACAAAATTCTGTCTTCTCATCGCCTTGAGCAATTATGCAAATATATTTGGGATGAGTTTCTCTCCCTTCAGGACTGGTTTTCAGAAAGTTAAACCTTATTTTTAAATAATCCAGTTTATGTTATGAAAGTAGTGCCCCACTATTCACTGAGAGTCTTTGTTGCTTAATAAACACTAGGTTTTTATTTCGAACAATTCAGTTGCATTATCCACGTAAGTTCTTGAAAATTATTCCATAATAGTATGGTAAAATATTTTTTATGTAATTTTTTATTTCATCATAACCAGTTTCATTGTTTGTCATATTCTAGTGGTATTATCGTTTCAGGTAACAAGTATATAATAACTACTTCGAAGTGTTCGTTCTTGATACGTAAAAATTAGCCTTACTGTTAGGCCTATCCCCAAAATACGTAACATTCTTAACAGCAATTCACCTCAACTCACTGTGATGACTGGTGTAAGAATAGGAAATGTATGGTGATAAAACCAATTAATAACACTTTAAGGTTCGTTAATGTTGGTCGAACTCATAGAAGCGTTTAGGCCTTTTAGTTTGTGTTAGCTAGTCAGTGGAGTATACTTAATTACTTTTGTTATCCATTCATCATCTGGACATTTATATACTCGACTGTAAACCACACTTTTAGTGGGGTGCAGTAATATTCCCGGGCTACCCAGACCGTGGTAGCTGGACTGTGATTCGGACAGATAACCTGTTTGGTTAAGGGTCTAGTGCCTCTACCCTACAACAAGTCTGATTAAAAGCCAAATACAAGGACTTATTCTCAGTTACCAGCTTACTTTCGCCGTCTTAGATTTCATTCGTTTGATATAAGTCGCGAAATTGTTGATAAATGTGCACTCTAGTTTGGCTTTGATACACAGCTCAATACTCTAGACTAAATTTTATTTTCTGTCTTTCATCTACTTTCTGGTGATCTACAGTTTGTTTGTCAAGATGAATTTAGGTCTCATTATTTGCTTTTCAGTTTTTAAATAATGTCAAAACATCATCGAGCCAAATCAAGCAGTACCAACATTTACGACATAAATTACTACATATATCCAGCTAGTATATTAATGCTCAAAGTTACCGGTTAATGTATTTTACTTATTCTTCTAGCAATTTTTCTCGAACTTTGAACAAAGTTAAAGCTGAACAAGAGGGATGGACAATAATTCCAAATTCATCATCTTTCGATAGTGTTATTACTGAATCAACAAGTTCTTCCTTTGAAAAGCGAGTCGAGTCAAACCGAAATATTTCCATATCTTTTATGGAGAGTTACTCTACCGGTGCTGAAACTTTAAATTCCATAAAGTCAGAAAGCGATCAAATAAATCCACCCGTACACGCTTCCGACCCAATGAAAATAAATTCACCAAATTTAACCGATGAACCACTGGTATTACTAAGCGGTACGTCAAATGAAAATCATACGGGAGCCCTATCCGGTGTCAATTCAATACGAAAACATATCGCAAGTTCCAAATGCAGCTCGTAAGTTAGAAGTGTATATCTATCTCATCGCTTTTGGTGTTACCCAGCTTTTTATGGAATATGCAGAAACCTGACTTGTGCTCTTTATTGATTGTGATCCGAGCATTCCTCAATGTAGATATAAGAACACAATCAAAATAACTCTGAATTCCAAAGGGGGACCAAGTCGAAATGTCATCCCACTTTGTCCTTGACCTCTTTTATTTTCGACAATAAACCTTCCCATTTCGCTAATCACATTGTTAAAACACTAAGTTTTTTTGAAAGAATCGTTTCCCAGTCAACGAAAACTTCAAAGTTGACGAGTCTCTTATTTGTATACTTTAGGGACTGAATTTATTGTCTTTGAAACGTAATAATAGTTAGAAACTTTCTCACAATATCGTAGCATTATATATTTAATGGAATGATATTTACTGCATACCGGCTGGCCTCGTCAGTCAATAGTACTAATTTTCCCCACATATAAATATCATTACGTACTTCTCAGTTGTAAAGAAGGACAAAGATCTGTGCAATCGTATAAGAGTTAATGTGAGGAATTTTGACTTTGTCAGTTATAGGCAGTATTCTCTAGAGATATTTACTTTATTTCCCATCAACGTCAGCATGAGGGTTTTAATAGAGACATAAAGATGAACAACATATCATTTAGTCAGTTCTTACACTTTATCCATGTATGAATTTTATATGCAGAACAGCATTATTGATATAAGTACTGCTGCATATCCTACTAAAGTGTGAGCAGTTAGGTTTATGGTATTTTAGCTACTTATTGGTTTGAGTTTTTGTGAATTTTGGCGTAAGTTATTATCAGTCTATGCTATTTACGTTACGTCAAAAAATAGAGCTAGGTTTACTGTTTTTCTGGTTCAATTTTCAAAATTAATTACCTTATCTCGATTAAATTCTATACATAGATTATCATTGTCTCATTTGATTGCCTCACGCATAGAGCTGTACTACTTAAAAAGGAATTCCGTTTAGTGTCGGAAAACGATTGCTGTTTATATCGTGTTTCATCCTTGTTCTTAACATTATCGTTAGTAAATAGAGAAGATATTAATAGTCCTAGAAAACAGTTGAAGAAAAAAAGATAATGTTTAATCTGCTGGCTAACTTAACTCATTTACTCCGAGAGTGATTTCGATCACGAGGATTTTTTAAAAATTGTCACATGTGTTTGTGTGCATTTATTGAATTTGGCTGCTTTTTATGTAACCAGAAAAAAATAACCAATACAGAAAATTGTCGTTTTAATGATTTTTTTGTTACGATCTGTTTATCATAATTTAGTCACTTAACTGTTCATATTGGCATCATAAGTAGCCTACTGTTGTTATTATAGTAAAGATTTTCAGTTTTGTTTTTGAATAATAGTCTTAATAAGCGGTTTTTAAAAAGAAGAGTTATGTATTAAAGTATTTTCTCAAAATGTAGTGATCGCTAACAAATTTTGTGTGTTGATTGATTAAGTGGTAAAATGTATCTGTTTTAACCACCAAATAACATTTATTTTATGCTTTTGTTTATTGAATAGTGATTTGTTGGTTAGTATACTTCTTTGTTGTAAGGCGAGAAATACCAACTAGGTACACAATAATGTTATGTACCGCTTGATAGGGTTTTACATTGAATCTTAAGGAATAATTTAGTTGCTAACCCAAACCCTGTTCTAAGTATTCATTATTTTTGTTTTTATTTAAACACATGAACATTGGTACAAGGGGGCACATAAATCATTCGGTTTGTGTAAGGGCTGGGATACTGCCGGGGTGCCAAAACTGAAGCAGGTGGTTTTCTTAGGGGGCCACACTCGGAGCCTTCGACCTAAAGGTCTAATCTACAAGGCAGTGGAGCAACGTCAGGAGATGCAGTCCCATGGTGACCGGTGACGATCGATTTGTTCCTTCAGGATCCTGGAGCCCATGTACACCATTGGTTTGGGACCAGGGTTTTCCAACTCCCCTAGGTGGACTCTCCGTGTCCACCAACCCGAATAAAACGCCGGACATTCGCTTTTCGTCCTCTCAATTTCGCATACAACCCCCCAACTGCAAGAAGGCTGTGAGTAGGACTTCCCTGGCAGTGGTTGTATGCACGTGGCCGAGGAAGAGCTAACTCTCCTTACTCTCGACAATACCAGGGCATTTGGGGGCCTAAGTGTTATTTTACTCATGTAAACATATTATTGCACAGTTGATACTGATAATAACGTTATTTACCAAATAGTAACTTCATACACTAGAATGATACCATTGTCACATATGCCTTCGGAAAGAGCCGATACACTTAGTAGGGCTTGTCAATCTAAAGATCTACCAAACTATATAAGCTCTGAATTATTGGAAAAGTCTGCTAACACCTTGATAACTTCACTACATGAATACCTCAGTGACCGTAAAGCATATATATTGACCCGATGTTATTTTGGAACGCTACTGCTTTTATTCGGGATCATTCAATTTTACTTTCTCCCTTTAGCTCTATTATTGTTAAAATTCAACAGATGATTTCGAAAAGTGGTAAATGACATCAAACTTACAGATTATCTAATCTTATTTTAATAAAATATGATTCAGTGTCAAAGTTATTTAATGATTGTCAAAATCGATATGTATACTTTACTGAACCTCTCTCTATAGTCAAAACAATTGTGAGTCATGAGAGTTTATCGACTCTTCCGTGTATTTCTGTAACTCCATAACTACCAATTGAATCAGATTGATTAGATTAGACTTGACATAGCACAACCAAATCATCGTAACTGTAAACGTACGTAAAATGTCACTGTGAAGTTGGGAATTCTTGATTGTGTTTTGCCTTCATTCTCTACTGCTCCATCATTTTGGAAAGAGTTTGGTCCCAACGTCGTGTTCGCATGGTGAAAATGATATTTTCCTATGAGTTCCTCTTATAATGTGGTCTTGTATCATTGTCTTGGACATATATATCAAAACGATGTTTATACTACACATTACTTTGCAACTCAATATCCTACAGGAAAAGTCTCAACAGCAACCAATTTATGACATATTATGTCTGAATAAAATTTATTTGAATAAGGTTGTAGTGCGTGCTTCATCTCTGTTAGTAATCACAGCTTATGTTAGCCTAACGGTCTTATTTTTAGTTTTATTCTTTTCACCCAAATTAATCGTTCAAGCAAAATAATTAAAATCTTTGTTGATTGTTTCTGTCTATTTTCCTATCTGAATCCACCATAATTTCATATTATATTATTTGATACCATTGTGTATTGAGTTTTTCTTTCAATAGTAATAAACTACTTACGTATATTCAGTCTTTACCAGTTTCAGGGTTGAGTATACAATATCATTTCTATTCACTATAATCCAGTTGAATAATAGCCTTATCTTAATACAGTTAATAATCGTATTCAGTAATCATATTTGATAGATGGCTGATAAAATATTTTGTAAACGGTGTTGAACAAATAAGGTTGAAGTGAGATTAATTATTTCAAGTACAGTTTGTCACCTTAGTACAATATCTCTTGGAATAAATATGACTTATTTGGCTGTAGTTACAATTTATGTGTCTGGTTAACTAGTAACTCAGTCCCAATGTATGGTTTTCTTAAAATGTCTCTTTAGCTCAACCTCTGATCCATTCCAAGAAAACTTTTATTCCAATATCCTATCAACTTCTAATTCAAATCCTAATAATATCCATAGGACAAATACAGAAATCCATTGGGTGGCTAGTCTACCTACTATTTCATCTATTGCTAGTGGGTTAAAACAAGCTGTTGCAGATCGTAGTTGCGGTTCTACAGATTTCTGTTCAAATTTAGACTCACTTTCTTCGGAATCACGCTTTACAAATTCAGTTTATCCTCATGATAGTATGGGATCTCATAGAATAGCAGAAAATGTTTTGACATCAACTGAAAATATTTTATGTAATAATGATAATAACGACCCAGTTCATTGTAGATTATCACAGAAATTACCACTTTTAACCCCGTGTACTCCTGAACAACAGGCTTCTGATATACTTGTTCATTACGCTATTCAAGAGAATCACAATGCTGTTCAGATGAACGGTTCATGCAGTGAAGGCCTTGGTGATGACTTGGTAGCATCATCATCTAGTTCAAGATTGTGTGCCAATGATTCATCTGATTTCGGGATAAGAAATGCTCTCAATGAACTATATTCTTCTGTTCGTCCAACTCTATCTAATGTTGGGGAGTGTAGAATTTTAACACCTGTTTTATCATCAATTCCTGAATCAGCATCAACTGATGGTAATCCATGTAGTGAAAGTACACAAAAGACTCCTGCTCATATTTATGTTAGCTGTCAGTCGACTACACCTCGAGATAGTTCAAATCACCTGTTAGATAATCATTTGAACCCAACTTCCATCGCTAGTCAGTCACCTGGCTCTTCAGGTATTCACAACAGCGACAGCATGTTAAACAGAAATGATATCTGTCTATCGCGTCCACCGGAGTCTGTAAGTTACTTCTCATTATTGAAATTTACTTCACTTTTAAAACCACATACTCAGTACCTTAGTAAATCGATAGTTAGATATTACGATTGAATTTGTATTTAATGAGCTTCACTACAACTTTTCTCGTATATTGGTTCGATAACATTTATAACCTATATTGATAGTTTTGTTAAATTATTTTGATTTGAGTAATTGGGTTTTGACAGACTTCCTATTCATTCATGGCCGATGTAAATATGTACACAGTAATCTCGTTATTATGACTGACATATTTTACTGTCAACATCTCTTGATTTAAAAATATGTTGATCAACACATTAATCTTTTCACCTTCATTTTTGATAATCCGTACTATTAAGCAAAATGTAAAGCCATGCTTCAAAATACAGTGCTTGGTGTGAAAACTTGTTAATGGTGAACAGGATAGACTTGTTGCGAACACTCGGGGTGAATTAGGATCCAGGTATCCTGGTGATAATCTCACAGATGTGTGCTTATTATTGATTTCAAAAGTCAACCAAGTGCTCCGTGGCTGGGTTTAAACAAACGGTTATGTTTACGTTATCCAATTGGACGAAACTCGAAAAGATGGAGGTATGTATTAGTACTTGTTCATAGTCTTTGCTTATGAACTCGCTGAAGGGATCCTGAATGAATTAATAGATAATTTTTTTCAAAAGCTTTCTAGTCTCTAAAACGGTTGGTGCTCAGATGTAGTAGTTGTGGCGGACAAACTAAACCAGCAAAAAAATTCGGTGGGAATTTAGTCGTTCAGGCCCAGCAAACCAGATAATGAAGAATTTCGTTTGACACTATTCTGAAACAACCATTTATTCCTAACAAGCACTGACTTAAAGCATAAAAAACATTATTATAACAACCTCCGATATTGACTCAACATTAGTACAAACAAAGTACCATTATTGAAGAGAGTCCATAGAAGACTTCCGAAATATTTGCAGACTACAACCACAAACTGTCACAAGAATACATTTGCTTGATGTCTTACTGGGTGTTGTTGCGATTCCTGGTTTTCTGTAACATCTACAAATAACTTGAACCAAAAGGTTAAGGAAGTTTGGTGGATTTTGGAATCCTAATAAATTGGTCTTCGAAAGTTGTTGATAATAAGCTCTTAATACTACGAGGATCAAAGACAACTTAAACTCGCGATAATCGCGACTATTGAGTAAACAATTAAAGAGGTATTAAAACACTGAGCTGTAATCCAAGAACATTTAGGACGCGTTTTCTTTCCCATAAATTCAAAATATTGATTCTAAGCTGTTCATCATCGAAAATGTTTTTACCACATTACGAATCTTTATCTTACCGGCCTTAGTGGGTTAGGACCTATGGAGTTATCAGTAGTGTACAAAAGCTCATGACTGAGTTGTGTTGAGAGTAATAAAGTTCTTGGTTAGAGTCTAAAAGATAATCATTGTTTAGAAATCAGGTAATATGACACGAAATCAGATTCAGTAGCTCAGTTACACTGATTCTTTATATTCCTCTAAATCATGTTCTCAGACTTATTACATACCTATCCTTTTGAACTGATTCATCTCTTTTCAGCAGTATTTGTCTAATTTTTCATTACAGTTGAGATTTTTATTAAGTTACTTTCCTTTAATTCTACTAGTACTGGGTGCAACAACTTGATTTAACCCAAATCCATACAATTTCGTACACCTCTTACTGACTGAAGCACATATATTTATATTACCAGTTTCTGTAACTTTGGTATAGTGTTATTTTTCCCACTTGTATACTGTCATGAAAAACTTTTTTTTTATTTATTCAGCATACCAATGGAAATTTACACAGTCAACAGTTCGATGGAATGTATTGTACACTTGGTAACCACTTTTCTGATAAGTCATTATTACTCCAATCAAACAGTAGATTTACAACGACCAGTCATTTAATTCCATGTACTAATTCTGTATGTGATTCCTTTCTAGATACTCATATGTTACAAAGTTTGAGGTCACCTGGAATACCAAGTACTGATATAAAGCAGGGGTCTGTTAATTCTGCGTTTAATCTCACGCCAATTCCTTCATTTTTATCTGATGAAAGTAACGGTGATCTTGATCAGAGAAATAATTATTTTCAACAGTTGTCAAATTCTAAGTCAGATACAATTGATATAACTTCATTTCCTGCAGTAACCAGCTGCTTAAATCCTTTTCCTGCTGAACCATTATCATTAGTTACTAATTCAAACTGTCTCAAAAAATCTAAACGTCATGGTGCAGGGAATAAAAAGTCACGTATGAATACTTTGAATACTAATTCTGGATTGCCAGTTGTTTGCGATAGTAGTACAGACATAATACCAACCCAAGGTATGTTTAATGATCCAAGTAAAAACAGTGTAAAGCGACCACGTAACTTAACGGGACGCGGAAGCTCAGATGTGTCTGGTAGAATTCCTTCTAGTGTTTATAATAGTGAGAATTATTCAACTGCAAACCAACAAGCATATCGCGGAGATTCTAATAAGTGTTTTACCGGTAAAGTTGAATCTTTGGTGATTGATGATGCGGATGATACTAGTGATCATTCAGAATCACTTAGCACAGGAACTGGTCATGCTGTTAGGGATAACACTCCAGTATCTCCTTTAGATGAAGTTGAACAGCATCATTTGAAATTGGAGAGAAAGCGTGCTCGTAATCGTGTTGCTGCACGTCGTTGTCGTGAACGTAAAATATCACTCATCAGATCGTTAGAAAATCAAGTAGCTGAACGTGACGCCCAAGTAAGAAATTTAGAGGATACACTTGCTCGGTATAGAGCTGAAGGTGAACAATTAAGATTACATGTAGAAATGCTAGCTAGCTCATACCCTAGTTTAAAAGCTGAATTATATCGGTTCCCTTTTCTTTTCCAACCATCATCGTCGCATGCTCAACCGCCACCGTCTCAACAACAACAGCAACAACAAACTTCTAATCAAACTACTCCATTAAAATCGGAACTTCCCGATACATCATCGTCAAAGCATTTCACTTGAAAAGGGTTGGATAATTACAACTAACAATACCATCGATATATTTTTATAGTTCCTATGACACAAAGTTGTAAGACAACTTCTTTTTACTCCGCTTGTTTGTTTTTGTTACGGCATTTTAATCTACAAGCCATATTTTCTCACTTTTCGTTTTTGTCATAATGATTCCTATACTTTTTAATTTTTTTTAAAGAAAAATGCTATTTTTAGGTTCTAATGATGAACGAACCACATGTATACATACGTACATCATACTTTTCTACAAATCATTTCACACATTTCCTTTCTATCCTATGTTTATTGTCTCCTAGTTGTCTCTGGAAAATTATGTGTACTTCTCAGTCTGGTTTTTCATCTATTCTAACGTATTTAATTCATTTAATCCTGCGTTCATCATACCATTTCATAATTATGTAACAATTAGGAATGACCTCCTTTACCGGTTATTATGTAATTATCATTATCTTCCAATCGGTTAAGACCATAATTGATATTCTGATGTTGATAAATAGAATCAGCGTCAATTTGTGCGCCTTTTTTTAAAAATTTTTATATCATCAATGCTACCATTAGTATTATTACATCGGACTGGAGAGTGTTTTTTATAACAGATTTAAATTGTTTTACAGGTATTATTTTCGAAAAATCAATTTTGATTACATAATGTTCATTTTCTTTTTGCTTTGATGGTTTTGTACACTTGACAATTTTTAATTGTTACGTATACATTGTGTTGCCTATTAAATAGGGTAAGTTGGCTGCTCATATTTTGTTATCGTTTAAAGTTGAGAAGAAAAACGTCACCTTATATATTAAGTCCAGTTGTTGTATTTCTGATCATTTCTTTTATATATACACATTTTCTGTCTTTATGTTTTATGAAATATGCACATATATATTGCCTTTATTACATAAGTCATTGTAAGCCAAATGCTATATATATATATAGTAGCCTCTTTTATTTTCTGGAGGTTCCATTCAACCCGGTTCAAAGAATACACACATTTCATATATACATTAATACCAACATAAATGTAATAGATAATTTGTAAATGTATATGAATGGTTGGTGTTCTTTTAGAATTTTCCCTATGCCTTTTTTTCTCGGTTTGAATATGTAGTACTAATGATTAAACTATTTTATACTTGTACCACAATTCTCTATATACATACACATTATCCTGTTTTCTATGAATTTTCTGATTCTATTAATGGGGAACAATTTTATTCATGCTCCGTAATTTGTAACTTATCCTATTATACGTAAATACAAATGTAATGTGCCTTCTATTTTGCTGCAAAGAATATAATATTGTTGTATACGAATAATATCTATATATATGATCGGTATATTGTGAAATTTAGGCAACATATTATTTACGTGTATGGCTATTGTTATCATGCATTTATTCTATCAAAAGGATAATTGAACTTCTTATTCATCTACAGGCAGGTACATTATCTTTTTAAAATTATTTTTACTGTAATGCTCATTCTTTCTACGTAATTTTCCCCGCCATTCATAGCGCCGTTATAAATACATATATGTAGTTTTCATTTATTCCACCATTTCACCATCCTCTTCATTATTAACTGGTTCTAATTGAATAACGAGTGATTATCTGTTATCTTTTGAAATAGTCTTTTGTTTTAGGCTGAAGAAGAGGACAAATTAGGTACACGGTACACTTTTTTCATAAATAATTCCTATTTATTATTGTTGTCTGGACCATGGAATATGTAGGTGAATTTTGCAGCCATTTTTTTAAAATGTTATCTGTCTTCGGCATACTTTCCACATCACCTCATATGTGTTATTACCATTGCTTTCTACTCATATTGATGAGGATGATGATGATATTTTATTGGATACTAGCAAAGAAAAATGAATTAGTCAGTTAACTGACAAAAAGACAAACATAACATGTAAATACCAAGTTTTTAATTCTTCATTTTAATAACACTATTACAAATATTAGTGCTACTATAATTATTATTCCTAACTTTTTTCATAACACAGTTTTCGTTCAATAAATTTTGATAGTCAAATCTAAATAAAAACTAATTATATTCTTTCTTTTATTTTAACGATTGTGATCCTTCCGTTGAGGTGGTTACTTGGGTCTTTGTAGTGAAAAAAATTTATTAAACCCCCACTTCCGATGCACGATTAGTTTGATCAAACAGCTCATTTAATATTTTACATAGCACACTTCATTACCAACTAATAAAGTCGCTCCTAAACACTACACGTAAATGTGAGTATAATCGATACATCTAAAGTTTGATATTAATGATCGACTAGAAGAGTTCCTGTACAAATAAAGAAAAATCTGATCAAAAAGAAGGATAGGTTATTTGTATTCCCGCTAAAAGTAGTTAGTGTTACATAAGTTATTTGTCTCAAACAGTTGTGCTCGGAGATCGAGTTAGCTTGTTCTCCTTTAAAAGATCAGTTACTGTACAACGCACTTTTCCGAGATAAATAAATATTTCTTTCTATTCCAAGTACCTAGATCTTCCATCAAAACAGTTATATTGAACCTATCTTTTGTTTCTCCTCTATTCGGGATTACATATTGGAGTTATTTCCTTTTTGTGCCTGAATTATGTATTCCACTCAATATGATTAAGTTGTCAAATATTCCTCTTATCGTTCCAAGAGGACTTAGTCGAAACAAATCAAGATCGGTTTGTCTTAGAAGTTAGGCACATAAAATAAGTCTCAATTTTTGTGGAATTTAACTTATTTGGGCCTACTTGCAATGAGTAAATCTACTCAATTAATAACTTTAGATAAACCACGTGACTAATGAAATGAATTTCTACTTTTCACGTGCATTGTGCTCTATTTTATGATCATATTTGAAAACTAAACATTATTGCTTGTCATATAATTCCTGACAGGCTTTCAAGTCAGAGGTCTCTAGTTTTGTAAGATGTCACTCACAGTTCTAATTCCTTAGTAATAACCGAAAGGTATAAATTATTAATCGATTAAGGCGATTCGATAAAAATCGTATATTAGTTGCATAAAACTTCGCTTAGTACTTGTAAAACCTGACTTGGAATTCAAAATCACTGTCCACATAAAAGTGTCTTGGTTTTTAATTCAAGGAAGAATATTTAAGAACCTGTCATAAGGTGAATATAATGTACTGCAATACTTTATATTCTATTATTGAAGAGCAGTCACTGAAAAGCATACTATATACTTAAATCAGTATAAACAGTAACTGTGATTTAGAGATGTTTGTCCAACTACCTGACGCTGCTTATAGTGGCTCTCGGGTACCAGTTTTTTTTCACATACTCTGGAGATACTTGTTCAGTAATCACTTGTCTGATTGCTTTCATCCGATTCTCATTACTAACAGATTACTTGGTGATGTTTATCATAGCAGATGAAAATTTTGATTTCATCTCCAAAATACTAACCTATGGTCTGGCCATCAGTGCACTGCAAGAGACTGAGTTAATGGGTTACTAAAATTTTTGTTTTGAAATTTGAGAATTATTTCTCCGATAACTACATATTAGTCTTTTGAATGAAGCCAGAACTATCGAAGGAGAATAATAAGAATTCATAGTTTCTCAACTGTCGATTACGTCTATACATGTACTGAAATGTAACATTGCTGTATGATGTAATATGAAGGAATCGACGTTGATGACTGAAGGAATTAGAGTAACAAAGATTATCAGTATTAATTATATATACATAATTTTACCGCGCTCGTAGACTCAGTCCGAAGGAAAGCTTGGGAGTGGAACTTGCTCTCATTAAAATCCGTCTACGTGAAAATGCATACCCACCGAAATTCATCGAGTATCCCAAAACAGTGTAATTGAGTTAATATCATCCAATAAACCTTGACCATAGATTGTCTAAACTTGTAGTTTTCCCGGATGGGTTTCATGTGCGTGATAAAATGTAAATTAGTGATGGTTTTCTAAAACATAATAATAGTAGAAATAAAATGTTTAGGTTAACATTTCTCTACAAGAGCTTTATAAAACCAATTGAAACGTTTTGAACTAAAAAAGCCATTCATGTTACAGTTGTTGAATGATTAGTTCACTTACCAAGCAACTCAAATTTGATGGATTCTAAGATTTTGTCACATGAGAAATAACATGTAAAATGTACATATAAATGAAAGTGTTTCATAGGAATATAATGCAAATTAAGGGACTATTAAATAATATGAACCACTCTGGCTGCTGATGTAGTCGGATTCTGTATACTTGTAAATCTCGATGACACCATCTTAATGTTAGTTATACATTAATTAACGACTGGATAAAATCTACAAATATGAAATCGCATTATTCATGTTTGGCATATTCCACCCTACACATAAGGAAATGTTAAATTCATTTTATATAGTATTGTTACTACTACCTTTTACATCTGAAATTTAAATTAACAGATATTCAGTATATAAAATACTGTACAGAGGAGACGGATAACGTTTATATTCTCTTTTCTACCCTGTCCTACCATGCGACAGATATACGGGAAATTATAAACGAAACTGATAATCTGGTAAAATAACAGTCATGTTCTAGAATCTATTTATCTCCTTTCAATAGTATCTCCAAAAGAAATGCATACTCACTGACCATTTGTCGCTTAATGAAATTTGCTTGTTTTTGTCAAAGTAAATGGATTACTGATTTTGCTCTTGTCATACAATGTATTTCAGTGTTATAAAACACAGTCTGTCCGATAGATACATCATATAATACCACAACATACTTGTAAAATGTTTGAAATACTTTTGAATTAATTAACTTTTTATCATATATTTGTACAATTTGTCGAATAAAAACTAAAAATTTCAAAAAGTAACATGAAAGGAATTACTTATTGGGTGATTGTTTGGTGTAAGTGTGTACTGGGAGAAAACAAGGGACGCCCGAACTGAGTTCATGACGTCGGACTAAGCCATGTAAATGTGGACAGATTACTTTGTTGGTGTCTATCCGATCATCATAACTAATTGTTCGGGACTGGGTGACATTAGTCAAAATCGTTCTGTCTTCCCTCAGATACCGAGCTTCGAAAACTCCTGATACTTCCTTTTATGTTTGATCGCTTTCATTACTTCTGATATTGTTGCTTCTTCTACTTCTGTGACACTTGTCTTGATAAGTTCATCTGGTTCTGCTGATGACGATAGACATTTGCTTCAGGTGCTGTGTTGCATATGACTGAGTTACTTATCACTATTACCCTAAGATGACAATAACTAATGTGAAGCCGACTAAAACTTTTCAGTTTCCCTTCTAACTGCTTGTAAAATAAATTTTATAACAGTTCCATGACTATTTCATCATAGTTAAGCTATTTGCATGACTAAATATTTTGTAATTCTTTTAGGAAATAATCAATACTCATTGTATAGACCGTTACCAAACTCTAACCAACTGAATAATGTAAATTCATACTTCTTTAATTAAATTTAGTTATCATCTGAGTTATTTAATTCCTTCGTCAATTTTCTTGACAATTTATACAAGCCTATAAAGAACATGGAATTTAATTTTATTGAAATAGATTTTAGCGAAAAAGTAACAGTAGTACCAATACATTGTTAACTCATGTGTCTATCATCCTATACTGTTGTTAATCGATATGTGTAAAATATTAATAATCATTAATGAACGCAGTAAAATACCAAAAGTGTCTTTATTTCATTGAACTGTTTCATTGTTGAGGGATAAACATAATATACTGTTTAATTTATGTCGATGATTTGAAACTAAATAAACTGTATTAAGCCTCACTTGAACCGTGATGTGTGCTACTTATATCCACATCAGTAGTGTATAACGTAGTCAGGATTAGAATGTCTGGCAGCAGAAGGTCAAGAAAGAAAGAACGGGAACAGAAAGCAATTGATATGAAAATGCAGGAACAATAAAGTCTGAGACGATTGATCGATATTTGCAAAAGGGACAGTCAAGTTTGAGACAATTGATTAATATTTTGAAAATTAAGTATTTACTGTATGGTTCTCAGATTTTACTAAGATGTTCTGTAATTTTGTGTTTGAACACATTCGATTGACCTTACTTGTGTTTTCCTTCACTATAGAACGTTTATTAAATATATAGTTTTTAATAGTTGAATTCATGAGTCGATATAAGGCAAATCACCATTGAGAACCTGGAAGCGCTGGACATCTGTTTCGTTGACTCAGGAATTCAACTACTAAAATTACTACAATCTTCAATTACCCCATTCTGATCAAACTATGTAATTGTTATGAAGGGGTCTTGTACTATTCTTTTTCCATTTATGCTGTAAACATATAGAATACAAGTAATGTGTAGCGGTAACTTGTATTGAGAATTTACTATTGCATTCAAAAATATAGAACTATGTGAATCGATTATTATTTTTTCTAAATTAATTTACATAGATTTCTAAATAAAAGATGTATTAAAGGTTTGATAAATGTCATCTATCAGAACATTTTTAATTAATTTTATCTCCTCAGTAGACTGAGAATTACTTATTCTTATAGAGACTGGTTCTGTTGAGTTAATTTTTAATATTCATACTTTTATTCACTGTTTAGAGAATGAAGAGAACTGTAACGAGACAATATGACATATATAGCAACGTAGATTCCGTAAATCTAGAAGATAATACTCCGAGATTTGCTTAAGTCATTAAAAATCAGTTTCACCATACTATTTTTTACTGTGATCACAAGTTCAAAAGTCAATAAAACTAGAACATGATACATGTGTGTGCTGATGAGATATTTTCATGCCATTTTTAAACAACTTATTTTCAACTGATTCAGCTACTTCACCTTAAGTAGTATTTATGATACTTATTAAGAATCAATTTCTAAGGATTTACAGAGTCGGAAGAGATCTGTGAATGTTAGATACCTAATTGGTAGTTTAATTCATAAAACTATTCTTTTCATTTTTTGCTCGCCTACGCTTATAAAATTCATTTCCTTCTGTTACATGAACTGTTTTGTAATTATTTTGGTAAAACCACAGTTTTACTCATAAGTAGTTTATATTATTCAATAAAAGGTTTTCTATAAACCTAGAATACATTGTTATAAGATCGCATGATTGAATCGAATAGGTGATCTAGTATTTCTAGCTGAAAGGAATCATTGTTGTGAAAAACGGTTAATTCCATGGTTGTTTTTACAAAATATTTGGACATTTAGTTTGTTGATAAGTACATATATATAAGAACTCAATAAATAGTTTCATTTTCTTAACAATTTACCTCACCAACTGTAGTACTTTTTGTATTATTATTAACTGCATCATAATCGCTAGTTTCATTAGTCCTTAAGTATACTCGTTTTTACTTTTTAAACTTAAACCTTGGAGCGGGAACCAAGTTATTCTATTACATATGGTGCATGTTTGTAGATGAAATAATCTTTGAAAAGTACATTTTTGAGGCTGACTTCAAATGTACCTATACACGCCAATTTAATTTGTCGATTTTTTTAATCAACAAATAAAATTGTTTCTCTGGGTTTCGTTATTGTTCTCATTGCTTAAAATAAGCCATTTTAAATGGAATACTGTTTCAGTTAGAAGTACAAATTTTCATATAGCTTTTCATTTTTCGCTTACTTACATACTGTTAGTTTATTAATGACAGTTAAAAATATACTTAAGATCACTCTTATCATGAAAGAATGAAATATTTAAAATGAGTTTATCGGTAGATTTTATGTTAAATCAGTCAAGTGATATCAGTCTGATATTCCTACTTCCATTAACCGATGATAGATTTTTTTCTCAAATAAGGAAATGTATGATTGAATAGTTCACATTCTAGTAATTATCCTAACTCAACTCTTGGACTATATTGTAATACACCAAAAGAAAAATTAATAAACACCTAGATTGAAATTCAATTTATGAACAATATTCTCCTTTCTCGTTTATATTTTGGTGATTTATTCTATTTTCAAACTTTATTTTCTCAAGATAAACGTCTTTCCCCTGAAGTAACCGAATAATTTAAAGTACTATTGATGTCACGAATCAACTTAATTTAGATATCCGTTTAAAGCAGAGAGGGACTAGATGGGCATCTTTAACCTCACTACAAGGTGCCGAATCCAGAACTTTCAGTTTCATATGCAAACGCTAAACTTCTAGACAACTAAATTGGCGTGTGTACATGTCTAACTTCAATCAATCGACAACACTGGGCAGCCATTTCCCATTGTATTTGGAGGGTAACTGCCTCACATCCAACATGGTTAAACACCGATGGTCATGGATTCTTACTGGAATTACGGAATTATGTTCTAAATAATAGTCACTTATAAGCACAAGATAATTATCGGCATATAAATGTTTATAGATTATTGAAAATTGTTGATATCAGTAACATAGAGCAATATCTACAAAATTTTATACTAATTATCTAAGATATCAATCTACTAAACACACATGAATTTCAATTCACTTGGTATTATTTGGTTGAATCTTCCCATTGATGTTTAGGACTGCAATTGATCAGTCTCTTATTGGCCATCTGTACATACTGTACGTATTGAATTGATATTGTTTTAATTCACAAACATTATAAAAAAAAGTGGATATTAGTTAGCAGCGGAATAGAGAACACGCGTTTCGTCCTATTCGGCACTCGTCAGCCGTACGTACCTACATCTCGGAGTTGATGTTCACTCTGGGACTCGAACCCAGACCGTTCGCTTTAAACGCCATCACGTTATCCACTTAGCTACTGAGTCCTGGTACCAACTTGCTTGTGCAATGGGGTGAAGTTATATTCACTTAGTGTTGTTTACTTGTATCTTCCCATCCAGTTGACGAGTCCCAAATAGGAAGAAACGCGCGTCCTGGATTCCACTGCTAGCCACTATCCATCTTCGCTTATATATAAATTTCAACTAAATATGCCGCAATCTATAGTGCAATTATAAAATTATGGAACAAATGGAATGTTGATCATTTGCAACAAATATATATATAACAATGATATCATATGATATGTTCAATTTTCTTTCTTTGTGTTTAAAAATAAAGTTGACAAACAAACAGCATGCTGCATCTTATAGATTGTTTTCGCAGATTTATCTCTGAATAATATGTTTATACTTTTTTTTCGCATAAAAAGCAAACATGTTTTATTTTGTGAAACATGTGACCTTTAAAAATTTTAAATAACTTAGTTGTTCCTTCGATTCCAATGCACGTACTTAAAAAAACATCGAAGTGGATTTTAATATTATGAGCAGAATAATACTAATTGATTGATGATTAGCTTATGAATGTTTCTTATCTGAATGATAGCAGTGAATAGATTTGTCACCAAACGTAGCCCTAGTACTCAGAATAGTTGTGAAATAATTCATTTATCGGATTTTTGATAATTTATTCTATTTGAAAACATCTTTTCATCGTGAATTAGTCAGCTGAAGATCAAGAACAAGAGGCAGTCTGTTTTGCTGTAGCTCATGACTCCTCAAAAGT
Source organism: Schistosoma mansoni (assembly GCF_000237925.1). Taxonomy (NCBI): domain Eukaryota; kingdom Metazoa; phylum Platyhelminthes; class Trematoda; order Strigeidida; family Schistosomatidae; genus Schistosoma; species Schistosoma mansoni. The sequence goes on along the minus strand of NC_031502.1, from coordinate 10,797,467 downwards.
GTACACCCATTCACATGGTAGAATTCTTGACTTATTAACCTAATAACAACCATTAAAATATATTTAATAATTTGAAACTTAGTTTGACTGTTTCCTAAAGCTGATTTTCTCATATTTAGATTAAGATAATCTTTTTGAGTTATTTTAAAATAAGAGTTAGATTACTTTTGGAGTTTTTATCCAGCTGATGCTTTCCCACAAAAAAGTATATGGATAAGTTAGTTTTCATTTCGTAAAAGAGATTTCTGTGAAGTGGATTACATTGTTAAAAAGATAAAGGAACACTCAGAATAATCGAATTGAAACTGTCAAGTGTAACTTCATTTTTTAAGTTTACTAATTGTCCTTTAAGTTTAATCATCAGTTGTTGTTGTATTGATGTGGAACTCAATGTATATCAATCATTAAATTTATCTATGACAATGTAAGCTCATCCAATTTACAAATGGTTTCTCTTCTTGTGTCAACCAGTAAATGAAGTATAGCTCTTTAATTAACCCACTTCCTAAGCGTATGAGTCATGCTATCAATAATGTATATATTTGTAAGTATAACAGTCAACAAAAATGTTAATTTAAAGGGGACTATGATACTCATGCTTATCTAATTTATTATTCTGAAAAAAACAGTAATAAGAATGAATAACGATTCATTTTATGATAATAAGTCAAGTACCTGGGTGTTTCCTGATTCAAATAGCATTTTATCAATTTATAAACTACCAAAAGATAGAAGCTTATTGTTTTTCTCTGCATTAGTGTAGGAGTCACTAACAATGTGACCTCACTGGGAATGACGGTCTATCAGTTCTATTAGTTTTTGACGAAAGTAATCCTCAAGTTGGATGATTTCCTGTGAAACTCATATCTAAGTAACTATTATGTGTTTACCAGTGACTAGTTTGAAAGGAATTCTTGAACTTCTAGTTGAAGTTCATAAGTTGGATTTAATCACTTGGAAAGTGAGAAAATAACGCAGAATTTGGAATGAATGGTTATTAGGCTTGCAATGGCTTAGTCTGGTACCATTAAATCAGTAATGACCTTGTTTGTCCATCGCTATCCTTGAGTCCGACCATGACCTACCCAATTTTCTGCTAGCTATCCTGATGTCTCGATTAAATGACTTGGTATGAGAACGTCAACTGGCTACGGAGAATGTTCTTTCCGAAGACTCAGAAGACGAGAGTAAGCCAGCCATACAAACTTTACATATATGACTTAAAAAATTTACATGATTAAATATATGAATAACTGGACCACATGGCTTCATAATTAAGAAATTAATGTGTCAGAGCTATCATTTAAAATATAAAACTTTAATAATATATATAATATCGAGGCAACATGCACGATATGCACATATGGCCAATAAGAGACTGATCAATTTTAGTCCTAAACGTCAATGGGAAGATCCAACCAAACAATACCAAGTGAATATATTTTTAATATAAAATAATTTGTCAAGAGAAGAAGATATGTTAACCGTTATTAGGTCAATTGAATGCTTTCAACTTGAGGTACATGAAAAATATAAACTAAGTATCGCTAATTACACAGTAAGAATTAAACTTAATGACGTCCCAACAATGATTTTCTCAGTAAATCCCTTTAATTTAGCCAAATCAGAATGATGTTGTGAATTGATTGAATTTGATAACAATGCACAGAATGCCATCTCTTTAGTCAGAAATCATTGTGCTCACGGTGTTACCTGAATATACTTTGTTCGATTTCGAGCTAAACTATGAAAGTTAGTGGGTTTCAAAATATGCTAACAGCTTCCTAGTGAATTCCATTTTCCTGTGGTTCACTAGCTCAATACAGTCTAAAATCAAAACTAACTTCGAATGAGAAAGTTTTCATAGACTTTCTATCTACATAAACTGGTATACCTAATGTCGATTTAATGATATGTTTTATTGATTTTCGTTGCATTCATTCATTCGGGAAAATCCTAAAACATATTAGATCAGATAAATTTTACATCGGATAGTAAATGTACAGAGGTAAATTTCGATGAGTATATTTGGGGAAATAAATTAAGATTTAAAAAGAAGCTTTTCAGCATAGTCAGAGAGAAGTATTCTACATGTTCTAAAATAGTAAAACTTACTAATAATCACAGATGCAGTTAATATTGAAGCACCTGACAGAAACTCATCAGTTTAGTTCTGAATATCAATCCGTGACAAAAACAAATTCTTCGAATAGAATTTAATACATCTATAGTGATAAACAACAACTAAAAGTTGGTAAAGTCACGTGTGTACGTTTTGTCACTTACAAAAGAATAAAGTTTAAACTATCGCAACAACCAAAATAGAAAATTACAGAACTTTGTAAGGTCGACGAATTAGTTTTGATTCTCCAACACCAAAAATAGTACACTAAATATCAACTGGTATATAGCTGAAAGAAGGGGTTCGGATTCACACAAGTAATAAATATACAGTGGTAAGATGTTTTGTATTTATAGAAAGGTAGAGAGCTATTTTAATCAGTTTTCAACTTTCTTACTCAAATAAATGAAAAATATCATACGTCTAATTTATAAATATTTCAAGAAAGTCAATAATCGGTCTATTTACAAAAGGAATGAATATGCACACAGCCTCATAGAAAATTTTCTGTCAAATCAATTTAGCAAATAGATAAAATTTGCTTATATTAATTTATGTTAAAAATTGTCAGAAAGTCATTACTTGACTTATTATAAGTACAACGAAATAGGACTTTTTAAAAAGCCGACAATTATTGCTACATACAGTCTGTCAGAGAGTTAGGATACAAAACTAATCAATAAACTAATCAGGACGATAGTTAAGCAAACATGTATAAAGTAATTGTAATATTTGTGATCATTCCCGATAGTGACGCAGTAGCAACATTTAATAATGTTTTGGTGGAAATCTTATGTTTCATTTGATGTGCTATGGAATTATCATCTAGGGCAAAAGATCTATTTAGTAGTCCTGGGTTTCAGATAGTTCCTCAATTATAACCAATTCTTGATGAAAAGTAACCTCAGATGGCGCTCTGTTTATGTAACTTTGCAGACATACGAGTGCTGACGAAAATTCATGCATTTCATAGATCTTATTAATTTCTACAGATGATTTGAATGCTGAATCATTTTACGAGAATCCAAAATGTTGGAAAAACTATTCAGACAGTTGTGTCCCAGTTACCAATATTTCGACTGTGTCACTCAAATCTTTCAATAATAGATATTCAACTTCAAGCATTTTGAGTATATTTTAAAGGTGGATGATTGAATATTGAAAATTAATGGACGACAAGCAGTTTGATAAATTTCCTCGTGAAACCCGATGAGGGATATCTATTCCTCAATGAGTACTGAAAAATCTTTTATACATGACGCATTTGTACTACAAAGGGATTTTTCGTTGATAATTATTTGCGTATCATATTGTGATCGTGTTGGACTGGTGACAATGTTCGGATAGGAAGTATTACTTCAAACTATTAAAATAAGCGTCTATGTTGAAACCCTGAAGAACGCACCAATTTAAAACATGCAATATCTATCAGAAAAACAATAAATTCAATGGTTTGTACTCCATATAATAATAGTTACTTGAAAGCTGTAATATGATTTAGTCAGCTCACCTTTGACTATTCATATTGTGTCAAAATCAAAAAATTCTCTCTAAAAGCTACATATAAATCAATAAAATATCGAAATACTATCATGAAAGACTTCCCTAAATTAGAATAAGTCGATTACGTTGGGAAATTTCTGTTAATCTTTCAGATAACTAAAAATCTCGAGTCCGTTTTCATCGAGTGATCCGTGTTTACCAGGTATTCGATTGTGAAAATCCTTTCTGATCCATTTCTGTTTCGTACCAACAAGCCAGATAAATTTTCGAATCCTCTTGGATAGAACGCTTATCGAATGACTTGTATAAGTGGCTCCATTAGAGCAGTTAAACTAGCAAATCAATGTAGAAGTATTCAGATGCGAGAGCTCGTCCTTCAGGAGACTACTGAACATTGGTCGACTGAATACCTTGAAGCAGAGAGGTGAATAAGAGTGTGCGAGAGAAGACAGAGGCGAATTTGTCAAATGGAGTAAGGGCCCAGAAAGGCGCAGGCTATTAATAGGACTCGAGTACGTATATGCGTGGGGGAAAAGAATGATTCATCGAGCGATATTTAAGCTATCAACGTTTAAGCTAGAGAGAGGGATATGCGCGTAGGCTGTCATGTGATTAGGCGTACACCTTTATACAGACAAGATAGTGATCATAGTAGTAAAAAGAAATAGATGAGTTGTTACTGGTTGAATAACATTGTCTGTTAAGTTAATAAAAGGGCTTAACAAAAATTAACCAAAATCGAAATTGATGGTAGGAGAGTTGCTATACTCTCACTCGGTGAACATACCAACACTGAAGACTGGAATGAGCTTAAAATAAACTAATAGAATTTACAATAAATCCACTTATATAGCTTTCAACTGTTGGTAGGTTTATTGTTAAGGCAGTATAAAAGAAGTGTAAGTTTACTAGTTTGACTTCATATCTTATGAAAGTGAAAGAAAGGTGAAAAGGAGAAAACATGGAACAATTAATCAGTAAACAAAAATGATGCACTTACAGTTAAGCATGAAATAAGTCAACAGCAATAAATAGTGGACAAGTGTGAATCCATGTCATTCTGGTTTCGAATGAATTGTATAACCCCCCGTGATCAAAATGCACTGTCTTAATGCTTTCGTATACCTAAAGTTTGTAAGGTTAAGCGTGGGACTGGTGAGGTCTATAAAACGGATAGTTATTGTATTTTATATGCTGGTCTAAAAGCGAGAGAACAGGATCCGATCTCAATCCTCAAACAAACTAAGAAGTTAATTAAACAATATGATAAGAAACCCTTGGTTTTTAAACGCTTCTGTCCTTCTTATTGGAACCGTTTTTGTTTATAAAAGCCATTGCACAACGAATACTCTTGGCCAATTTTATAAACCCACGTTACCAGCAGTAAACAAATAAAAATATTCACAAAAAGATAAATATTACTTGATCGTGATTGTCCACTATTAGTATCATGCTATCATAGTCACTAATACTAGTGGACGTTTGTAGATCAAGTTACAGTCTTGCTAACTAGGCTTAGTGAATTGATGTTGTAACTAATATTTTCTGATTTTAGGTAATAGGAGGTAATTGTAAGAAAGTCTTAAACCTAGGTCTCCTGTTGGTCTGGACTCATGAACTACCACCCAAGATTGTCAGATGCCTTTCTTATGACCAACCTGTTCATTAACGTTATATTTGTCTCCACAGGTCGCAACCTTATACTGAATTGTTTCGTCGTTCATTCATTCATTTTCTTTTCTTTTAAAAATCATTTATCTCTAACTTGAAAAAAGGAATCCATAAAAGACAGACAACAACTGGTTACATTTAGATAGAAATGTACGTAAGTAAAGTGCAGAAAAAATCAATTAAATATTGTTTTTCTCCGAAGATATTACAGATTTGACATATAATATATAGTGGGAAGTGATGTAACAAACTTCAAATGAAATAGAAGGAGAAAAAAGGAAAAATAACCGTTTTTGAAAAACTCTCAGACTATAAAATAAACATTAATAGATTAATGGAGAATGAATGTTTTTCATTTTCAGAATAATCAAAAGACTATTTATTCACCAAATTTGAAAATGTTATTTACATAAAATATGTATTAGGTCAGTATGCCAAAATGAAGATTATGAAGAAAATATCAAAAGGATATAATGTTGAAGTAAACCGATGTCTTATGAATAATTTCATTCATAGTTGTAACAAGAGGGAATGACAACTGTTTTGGAGAAAAAAAAATTGGAAAGACAATTCAATTGATGATAATGACAATATAATAATGGAAAAAACTAAAATAAAATAAATTTAAAAATAGGCGACAAATTTTAGAATATTTGCACCAAGTCGAATCAAGAGAATTACTTACATGAATTAGCATTTGATTCGTTATTAAATGGTATTTTGTTTAATGAACAACAGTAATTGAGTTCCGTCAACCAGGTTTGAATATTTTATTGTACAATTTGATCTGTGAAATTTCATCATCAGAACTAGACTCTAAGCAGTTTCGCGTCAGTAACCGACTCACGTACTCCAGAGTGTTAATAATTAATTGAATGGCTTTGGGTAATAAGTGGTATAGATTGTATCTCCGAGATAGAATGTTTTTTCTGTAGGTTAAAATATTTTGTATAGCTCGGCAATAAATCAAAGTTTGTGTTATAGGCTTTAGGACATATATTTTTGTGAGCTAAAGTATTATGGAGGTTTCAGGATGCGTGCTTTAAGTCTGCAAATTAATGACTGAATACTGAAAGAATACTTGATAAACCACGAATCATACGGGTTGCAATCATTTGAACATTAAGAATAAGCAGGAACAAAAAGTAAGAGTTCTTAGGAATAATCTCTTATCAAGTAATTGGAAAATACCATCAAATAAATCAGAAATACGTAAGGAAAACTTAAAACGCTGGAAATCATTCTTTATTAGTTGTTTACTTTCCTGTTATTCTATTGAGATTACAACTATTTCTGATCTATTTTCATGCAGTAGAGACTAAATTAAGTGGTAAGAAAATGAATAAACAACTACTTCACTTTTGTATCTTTCATAACGATTAGTCAATTACGAAAATATAAGCAATGTTTGGGTATTATGAGTGTAGTAAAATCCATACAACCTTTCAAATAACTAATGAACAGCTTTATTCAAATAAGAAACTGTACTAGACTGAAAGTTAAGTAACGAACGAAACTAATGATAGGATATATGGAAATATAAAATAAATACATTAATCAGAGATAGACAGTGGCTAGCAGTGGAATCCAGGACGCGCGTCTCGTCCTATTTGGAACTCGTCAGCTGGATGTACCTGCATCTCAGAGTTGATGTTCACTCTGAGACTCGAACCCAGTACCCTCACTTCAAACGCCATCGCGTTATCCACTCGGCCACTGAGTCCTGATAGCCACTGGCTTGTGCGATGGGGTGAAGTTTGAATTCACTTAGTATTGTTTGT
>NC_031502.1:10751430-10790190 GCF_000237925.1 Schistosoma mansoni | reverse complement strand
ACGCACAGTATGCACATATGCCAATTAGAGACTGACCAGTTCGCTGTCCTAACAAATCGACTGGGAAGATTCAAACAAACAATACTGAATGAGTTTAAACTTTACCCCATCGCACAAGCAAGTGGCTATCAGGACTCAGTGGCCGAGTGGATAACGCGATGGCGTTTGAAGTGAGGGTACTGGGTTCGAGTATCAGAGTGAACATCAACTCTGAGATGCAGGTACATCCAGCTGACGAGTTCCAAATAGGACGAGACGCGCGTCCTGGATTCCACTGCTAGCCACTATCCATCTCTGCTTACCATACTTGTGAATTAAGGCTATATTGAGGCAATACGCACAGTATGCACATATGCCAATTAGAGACTGACCAGTTGCAGTCCTAACAAATCGATGGGAAGATTCAAACAAACAATACTGAATGAAATACATTAATGTTTGTCCAATGGAATTTTGTATTTAAATAAGCTTTATCTGTGTTAACAATGTAGACAAGTTATTTACAAGTATTCGACCACTACTGTCTTCATAAAAGCAGTCATTTATGATCTAATCGTTTTGTAAATGATCTTGATGTTAGCAATCGAGCTCTCAGTGAAGTCACTACATACCTTGATCGAGTTATTTGAGTGAAATAACCAAGTTCAACCCATGATAAATTACGAACCACTTCAAAATTGTTTATTAGGTGAAGTGGAAATAGTCTAGATTAATGATATTATTGGCTCTACCAAAGAATGATTTCATCCAGCAAGATAATAATTCCTACATTATCAAACTTTGCTAAGTGAGAAAACAAACACTAGTGTATTAGGTTTAAGTTGATCTTGTGAAATAATTGTTTTTCGTCTACTTTTCACGAAAATATCTATTAGTGGTTTTAAGAAGATTAGAGTTGTGGCACTAATTCATCAGCCACAAATCGTGCATTTTTTTTAGTTAACATCATTACTTTCTCGGAGATCTCAGTCTTTGGTTTAAACCAATTGGTTTTCAAAAAAAACCTTTTTAACACTAAAAACAAGTGCTTTGAAAAGTTCAACTGTCTGTGAATAAAACTTCAACCTACATCATGCTGTTTAAAAGTTAATAAACTATTCTAACTACTTATATATCGGTCTACCTATAAAAACCAATGAAGAGTTAGAAATCAGCAATTCGCCCTTTGATATGCATATTTCTGTATTCATCGATTAACTGTGTTACCTTAAACAGTCAAAAGCACCAACGTACGTATACCTTATACAACAACAACTACTATTTATTATATAATTCAACTGTAAAATATTTTAAGCTAATAAATCACAAGCTTTCGTAAAACAGGTTACATCGGACTCATAGAGCGAGGGCTTTCCAAAAGCATCTCCGAACATTATCCGGCGTGGCTTTCTAATGGTGATTGTAAAACAATCAACTTTATCATTCTAGTGTTTTTAATATTCTTAAATTTAATTATTAGTTATTATCATCTTCAGGTTTTTATTTTATTCTTTACCCTTTTCATACTCATCAAGTGGACAATTATCCTTCGCATATTTGATTTCATTCTAATATCCCTCCTCAATTCTCAATCACTATAGGAATTTATTTGACACATGACTTTGTATAATCGTTCTCTTATCTTTTAATAGGTTATTTTACTTGCCAATTAACCATAAATAGGATTATACAGCTTGTGTAAATGATATCATGTATAAGAAAATTTTCTTCTCTGAATTCTTTTTCTTACGTTACATTAGATTTGACCTAGATGTAGACTCAAACTAAATTAAATCAGGATCATCGAACAGTCGAATAATAAACTTTTGACACCATGGACACTAATTTGTTATCATTATTAATTAAATTTTATTTAGTTTGGAAAAGATATTCTGTGCTAATATACTTATCAGCTCTTGAAAAAGCTGATACAGTTAATAGATATAAATAGTATTTACACATACAATGAAACTGGCCATAAATATGAAAATCTCATCATTCTTTAAAATCATATTGATAGCTTATTCGAATCAAGTAAATTACCATACTTTCAAATCTGAATAGTATATCAGTGAATTTTATCGTGCAAAATAAAATTTGATGATTAGTTCACGCTACTTTAAAGTTAAAATCAGTAGTATAGAATTTTGTTTAAATAAATTGTGTTATTCGAAATTCTAAATTTAAGGTTGGAATCCAATTTTAGATCAACTACAATATAAATAAGAACTATGAACAAAAATGGCAATATATATAATGCATAATAGAATACTAAAGGATATTGTTAGTTATTAGAATAGGTCAAAACTACGCAGAATATATTTTGAAACTTCAAAGATAATCTCAATCTCATCATAACTATACTGTCGTTTATTATGTTATGTATTGCACTTGTTCCTTGATAAATAAACATGGTTGTTTTCCATAAACTTCTACTGTTTAATGATAATGATATTATCTATCATAGATATTATCGTTGAATCAGAAAACTAATAAAAACAGTCATATTCTCTGATTTTAGTTGATTAGAACTACACAAACTCAATGAGTTTTCTGAATGGTTTTTCTATATTCAAGTATTTCCATACTGTTGTTGACACTACTTAATTTTTTAATCATCTTTTTAAATGATCATTATACCACGTTAAGTGCTTCACATGTAACGAGCTATGGAATACTTAATCTACTGAACTCGACTTGTCATTCTTATGGTTAAGTCAAAGGTATTCTAAGCACCTTTACTATCATAGTTAATTATTTTTTCTTTCTTGTTTCCTTTAGTGTGAGTCTTGTTTCATCTCTAACACAATGCCCACGAATTTCTGTTTCTGAAGTTTTCGGCACATTTATATTTGACATAATCACTGAGATAGTAAGTGTAATAATACGTGTGAAAATCCTTCGTTTTGTCCCCCACTTTCAATTTTGTATTCCTTGCAAAGATACCATTTTATTCCAGAAAAATACACTCCTTTTAGGAGTATCTCTCAAACAAATCAAATTAACAATAAACCAGATAGCATGGATATAGATGTTCATTAGACGTCAGAAGAACTTATTATTATTGTTTATTACTCCTTTTTTATCGGCGAAATGAGTTAGTAATTTGAGTTTAATATAATTTCAGTATTTGTTGTAAAAGTCACGCTTAAATGGTTTGGTTATTTGTCCGAGATTCTAAGTTACCTAGTATGTTTTTTTTTAGAATAGCTTCTTACAGTCCTTTCAATGTTTTTTGGTACTCACGGTAACTATCAACCTAGACTATTTTTCCAAGACTAAATAACACAGTCAGTCAACTATTCAATATTAAGATTAAAGCGTGGCGTTAGCCATCGGTACCAACACCAAGAAAACTGAAATCATGTATTCAAAAGAGGCACGTTCAACCTCTCTGTTCACCACGATCTACGTTTGGGTCCTTCCATTCTTAGGCCATATATAAAATCCTCACCACTTATCTCCTTTCATGTTTGTCTCTTCAGTCTCACGCTAAATTTGGACTTTTACCTTTTTTAATTCATACGGATTTCCTATCTCAATTACTCTGGTATTTCTGTTATTGTATATTTTATTCATGTGACTGGATTACTACTATCATCATCTTAAGTAACCAGACAATGTTTCTGCAACTATGCGCTTTATTTCCACGATTTATTTCATTATATTAATTGTACCTCGACACCTTTAGATAAATTTTTCTACCCCTTTTCTTTATTAACTTTCAAATTTGCAAATGACACATATTGGATATCTTTAAACCTTAACCGACGCAAAAGTTCGCTATAGCTAACAAAAGATTTTTTAAGTTACTTATTCATACATATTTTGGTTTGGGGAGAGTAACACAAAAATTATGGACTTTTATTAGTACAGTCTGGTAACGGTATTAATGAAAACTTTTGTTCGCTCATTCTCAGTTTCTTAATGCTTTATGGGGTTTTTCAAAATAAAAAAATATTCATTTCAGTGGCAGTTCATGATATTGATTCCTTAAATGATGAAGATGTAATCTGACTTGTTATAATCAATGTAAGTTTTAAGTTAACAAAGAATAATTCTATTATCTCATGACTGTGACAGATAGGTGTAGACCTGATTCATTTCATTTTCTCTACACTTACGTGTTTGTCTCGCTTTTATCACCTATCTTCTGCTAAATAATAAAGTGATCTTTGCAGAAAATTTCTGGATGTATAAACTGGATGCTTTTAAAAACTCTCTTCTTTTGCACTAAAATACTAACCTGTGTAAGCTCAGTAGATTATTGTGGTGAAATAGATTGATCCTAGAATTTATTTACTTTATCTAATATTCACTGATATGTGTGTATGTAATATTACTGAATAGTTAAGCAACCTTGTTAAGTTAAATGGTAATAAAATCAAGACTTGATTAACTTTTACATCTCATAAGCCATTAATCTGAGCTTTCAGGGACGGATGGAGTATGACTTAGGTCGTGTTTCACAGTATAATCACCAACTATCAGCGAAAATCACCACCCCTCCAAGATTTCATGTAGTTCAAATATAGATCCTTATGCTTATTCAGATAGATTTGAGTACTCGAACTACTCTATACACATTCTTAACTCATTATTTTTAGATTTAAAGAATTATTTTGATTAAATGATGCATCAATTGTTTTCTTCTCTTTTAATCATTGTCATCTATTTTTCATTATTATATCCTTCAGCAGTTAGAAAAATAAACATTTTCTTAAATGATCACAAAACTATCAACTAGCTGATCAATAAATTAATTCTCGGGAGTTTCACTATTTTCAAATCTCATTATTTTTTGAAAAGTATTTTGGAAACAGAAAAAAAAAGAAAACATTACAAAAAGAATGAATACTTAAAATAAATTAAGCATCCACCCCCCTTAAAAAAAAACAATCATAATCAGAACTGACATAATAATTGGGAACTTAAAGGTAAGAACAAAAAAGAAAAAAAATAATGGATACAATAAAATTCTAATTGTTTGTTAAATTTATTCAATGGATTAAATTAGGAAAAAAAAATAATAATTAAGATTTCCTGTCAATTTAATGCGATATTATTTAGCTTTTGTATATATAAGATAAAAGTTTACAAATAGTAATCTACTGATAAATTATTAAATCAAAACAAATTAATGAATACTAATGGATTTTCTATTAATTCAGTTAAGAGTTAAATGAAAGTTTGGTGTAGGATTTATAGAAAGAAAATGATTGAAGTTTTATTAATGAAATGAGTAATTAATATGAATATATAAAGGATAGTCTGTTTATGTAGTTTAACATTTGTTTAACATAAAAAGAATACCGATTAGAAATTTCTTTATTTTTATTGGTAGAGTTCACTTGACTTTTTGTTTTAAGTAAATCTTGGACTACAGATTAAAATTTCATGTACAAGCTATAAGCTGGTAAACGGTAATAACTAGATCTATATTCTTGGAGTAGTTTAATTTTAAATAAAAATTGAAATCCCCTGGTACGGCCGAGAGTAGGGAGAGTTAGATCTCCCTCTCGAAATGTTCTCACATGGCCATGCGTATATAGCCACTGCCAGGGAAATCCTACTCACTGCCTTCTCGTGGCTGGGTTATTGTTTACGAAATTGAGAGGACGAAAAACGAATGTCTGACGCTTTAATCGGGTTAGTGGACACGGAAAGTTCACCTAAGGGAGTTGGAAAACTCTGATTCCAAACCAATGGTGTACATGGGCTCCAGGATCCTGAAGGAACAAGTCGTTCGTCACCGGCCACCATGGGACTGCATCTCATTACGCTGCTCCACTGCCTTGTGGATCAGACCTTTAGGTCAAAGGCTCCGGGTGTGGCCCCCTAAGAAAACCATCAAATGATATTTGTGTGGCGCATATGTACCCCTTTGTACCAACATTTATGTGTTTAAATTAATAAATAATATAACAATCGCTAGTAGGACTTTAAACGTAGCATCAGCCTCTGCATCAATAGGCCTCAACATACACAAAGGAAAAGGCAAGATTCTCAAATACAACACGGAGAACACTAACCCAATCACACTTGATGGAGAAACTCTGGAAAATGTGGAAACATTCACGTACCTAGGAACATAAGGAACTCAAAACAACTGTCAAATAATTTCAAAGTGAGAATCTTCAATACGAACGTCAAGACAGTCCTACTGTACGGAGCTGAAACTTGGAGAACTACTATATCCATCATCAAAAAGATACAAGTATTTATAAACAGCCGTCCACGCAAAATACTCAAAATTCACTGGCCTGATACCATCAGCAACAGCCTTCTGTGGGAGAGGGCAAACCAGCCTCCAGCTGTAGAGGAAATTAGGAAAAGACGTTGGAAGTTGATCGGACATACATTGAGGAAATCACCAAACTGCATCATGAGGCAAGCCCTAACTTGAAATTCAGAAGGGAAGCGGAAAAGAGGAAGGTCAAAGAACACATTACGCCGGGAAATGGAAGCAGATATGAAAAGGATGAATGTTAACTAAAAGGAACTGGAAAGGATTGCCCAGGACAGGGTTGAATGGAGAATACTGGTGGGTGGCGTATACTCCTCCACGACGGGTGATAGGCGTAAGTAAATAAGTAAGTAGGACTATAGATATTTTAATCGCATATGTGGACTTAATTGCTTTCACACAGAAGTGGTAGAACTATAATATGAGGCTTGAGTTCGATCAGTTTGTATTGATTGATTAACAAACTAGGAAAACGAGTATATAGTACTCAACAGAGAGAAGTTTAGCCTAAAAAGACGGAATTTTTCAATTATATCATAATGAGTTCCTGATGAGAATAACTAATTTTAAATAGCTCAAAGGATTGATAGAATTTTCTGTGAGGATTTATTTAACTGATTAACATGGATAATTCATAAATCCATTATGTGAACCGATGTTAAGTTTCTTCACCGGTATCACTGAATGACAGAAACAACAAGCATTTAAGATTTTAATCTATAACCTATTGAATTCATATTGTGCTTCACATGTAAGGTACTTTCACTGTTCAAATGAACGAACTCATTCATTATGCATTGCCTAATTTCACCCCATTGAATGACTAAACAAACTACAGGAAAACGTTAGTTTTTATTGAGATCATGAATGGACCAATGTTGGACCACCATTGAAAACCTGGAAGCACCGGACAGCCATTTCGTCTTAGCATGGGACTTCTGAGCAGTGCTCATTCGCGATCCCACACTCAGTAACTGAATCCATGATCTTCGAAATGGTGCATATTCACCTAACCTCTTGACCACTAAGCCAGCACCCGATGGTGTTAGTGTCTAACTTCAACCAATCCACGATATTGCGTGACCGTGATCCATTATCTTCAGTGATCTCAATCAAAATTCAACAATCTTCACATACCTATACTGATAATTATCATGTGCTTACTAGTGACTAGTTTTAGGATACATTTCCTGGATTTCTAGTGAGAAACCGTGACCAGTGGAGTTCAACCATGTTGTGTGAGGCGTTTACTCACTGAAGATAATGGAGGATGGTTGAGCAATATCGTGGATTGATTGAAGTTAGACATTAACACCTTTGGACGCTGGTTCAGTTATCTAGAGGTTAGGCGTTAGAGCGCGAGACCGAAGGTCCTGGGTTCCAGTCCCACGCGTGGGATCGTTGATGTGTACTGTTCAGAAGTCCCATACTAGGACGAAACAGCTATCTAGTGCTTCCAGGTTTTCAATAGTAGTCTAACATTGATCCATTCATGATCTCAATCAAAACTTAACCATCTCCACAACTCTATGCTGAAAATGATAATTTAACAAGTTAAACAGTAAATCGAATTTACTTCTTATAGGGCAGATTTTAGTTTTCTTTTTCGAATATCTGATCAATTCATTTAAGAAATCTATGAATAGTTTTTTGTTTTATATAACTAATATTGTTTAAGAATTTCAATTGTTTCTAAAATTAAACTAATGTAAATATTAACTAACTTCCGTCTCGCCAAAACATTGTCGGTCTAGTGTTCACTTCTAGCCCTAGTCATTTCTATTCATTTGTTCAACTGTTTTTAAATCTTTCTATATTGTGGCTGAATTTTAGTAGCAAAGAATGAAGTTTGCCAAGTAAAAGTAAAAAAATGTTCCTGAAGTATTTTAATGGATTTACTGATTGTTGACGTGTATTTATACTGAAATAAGCCAACAGTAATCATCAACTATAAAAGTGGTTTTCTTCGCTGAATGACAACAGTTTGAACATTAGTCAAAGGTTTCCTTCTAATTCAGGCCCATTTATTGTTCCACACGTAATTCCTCCAGGAATCGAGCTCAGGGCCTTAAGGTAACTTTACGTGAACCGGAAACAGAATAGCTATTGATAATCCTAACAAAGTCACTTCTTAGTTCATGGTCATCATCGTTCTTTTGACATAACTTTAATCTTAATGATTTGAACTCTCTCTTACTGATTAGTTTTTCTCAGTACGCAATAAACCTTCGAGTTACAGTGAAAATAATTAACAAAATATGCTTCTTTTTCTCCAAGGGTCATGAAATGACGAGATGAAAAAAAGCAAAATTACTTTTTTGACTCAATGTGTTTTTTGTCCAACATTACTTCCGTTCTGCATAGGATCTCAAGGTCAGTGGTGTTTAGGGATGCAAAACGTGTATTTTAAAAACCTAACAGCATAACAGTTAATAGTTTTGTCGACTAACAATTCCTAATTACTATTATTTATCCATATATCTCATTATCTATTAAATGGTACCACTTTATGGACATCAAACGTTAGTATGCGAAATAGTTAAGCCTATCAACGTGATGAACAGAATAATAATTGACTGTATGACTTAATACACTACTATAAATGACGTCATATATTAAAAAATTGTAGTTTGACTGTTCATTATAGAAGTATATTTTCGGTTGATAAAACACTATCAAGAATTATTAAATAAAATAGTCGTACAGTTTTCATGCGCATTCTATAAGTTTCATAGTGGAAAGGTATATAGTTTAACTAATATTAAAAACTATGTCTTCATTATTATTTTTCAAAACTGTTTATTTTGTATGTGTCGACGGTTTTTATCACCAAAATGGTTGCCATCAACGAAATGTTTAAGTTTCGCTAGACACTTTAAAGTAAGGTAAACAGTTGACTTCAGTATGACTGGGTGAAATCTTTGTAATATATTGTTAAAAAGACTGGAGTCTGCTTATTTTGAAGTAAGAAAGTATTGTCATTCATAGATCAAAATATCAATCGCGGAGTCAACACCAACTAGTCTCTTGTTTCAGTTTGATGTTCGCGTTTGTTTTAGTTTATAATCTAACTTCATTTAGCCACTAAAAAATATAAAAGTGAAGAGTGATACACTTGAATTAATACTATGGGGAAAAATAGAAAATAAATTGAATAAACGAGAAGCAAGTTTATTGATTCGCTAATGTGTTATTCATTTTTCAGAGTTATTATCTTAACATCTTTCTGTAAGTAGGTTGGTGATTATCATGACTTTGAACACATACATTTTAAGATGTGGAAATGGGAAAACATAACCTGTTCATTCATTGAGCACATAATATAAAATTTTACTTAACAATGAAACCCATCGATAATAGTTAGCTATTCACTAAATATAATTTAAGACAATCAGATGATCAAACAAGCGATTATTGAAGTCAGATATAAATGTATTCCAACATATTCGAAAACTAACTTTAATCTTGGTGGCTTTGAATTACTTAAGAGCTAGTTAATGTTAATTTCTTCTAGCTAATTCCGCCATATTAAAGAACATATATGCATACAAATAGCATCATCCTCTCCTTAGCACCTAAATGTCCTAAATCCTATTCTCAAGCAGGGGCTGGATAAATACAATGAACAGTTTTAAACTACTAAAATACAGTTATTCAGCTATACAAAATTTTCAGTGGCGTTTCAGATGATTTCCTCTCTATTACGAAAAATACCCATGAAAATTAATGTATTTATTGATAGATTTATTTTACAAGTAGATAGGAATTTTCAGTTACCTTATCAGGAGAATTATCTTTCACATAATTCCTGGTTATGTTAATTAGTATGATAAAAATAAAAACATTTTCGGTCATTTAATAAATAAAGTCACACAAACTCTGACTGCTTTTGAGATAAAACGGAAATATAGTTGCCCATTCATATGTGAATGGAACTGTCGTGCAACCTAACAGAGTAAAAAAACGACAAGATTTTTCGAAACCTCAGTTTATCAACTTAATATTTATACACACCATGTTTCCGTTAACAAGAAAACTACGTCATGAATGTCGCTGATACAACCACCCAATCACGATTTTATCGATACTTTTCAAAAATGTCTTTTATTGTCCACTTTTTTCTCATCTTATCGAACAAATTGTTGTTCTTATTTTGAAATCAAAATAAATGACAGTAATAATGTTTTGAAATTTACATAATGTTCATATCTATTAGGGTTTTCAGGATTGTTAAAATATTTTTCCAACAACCCTCTAAATGTCCTACAGCATTTATCTTGTATTACAAAACAAAACAAAGAAACAAGTCAAGACATTTCCTCAACCGATTCAATGTTTTGTTTGATTAAAGGTAATCGATAGACAAGTTGAAACGTATTCTTCATGATTACTGACAATTATCGAGGGAACAGAACTGTAACATTGATAGTGTGCATATATTAGAATTCGATGGCATTCAGAATGGTTAATTGTCATGTATAATGTATTTGATTAATTAAACTCAGTAAATAATATTTTAAAAGGAGGCCTGCGATTATGGTAACAATCTTTAATAGGAAGAAATAGCATCTAAGTAACTTTAATCTTTTGAATATAAGGATTCCAATTCGAGAAGCCAAACTTTCTCCCTAGCAAAATACTAATAGCGGTTATTCATTCCGTTTCAGCATAAATCAAGAAGCTATTTAAATTGAAATTCAACAGCATCGTTAAGATATACTATGAAGAATTGTTATTTCACAATTCGAATTATCTATGATGTGGATACCGATGAAGTGTGGAAAAATAAGTTCAACTTTACTAGCTGAGCAACTGATTTGTTGTGTTAGCATTAGATTGTTCAAATAATTGTTTAAAACGGTGATAAATACCAAAGCAACCAAACACGCAGCCAGTGTGTTCTTGACGTCTTTTTAATCCTCAACTTATTTCCAATAACTGATAAGATGAAAATGACTCGAAATTGACCTTCTGTTGAATATATAACAATGAAATACCAGCATTCGTGTATCACAGTGGTGAAACTGAAAAGAGCATCCACGGTAGTAGGTCTACCGATAGTTATTTTGGAAGTATCACCTACGTTTCATTGAGTGGAACATGGTTGGAGAACCTTCTCAATGCATTTATTAGGTATAGTTACTTTTTATACATTATAAATACACTATATAACAAAGATTCCATTGAACACTTAGTGATCATAATTATATGTGCCATAAATTCCATCCACCCAACTATGTTAAATAAGCTACTGAGTCTCTGAAACTAATTTCACTTAGTGCTTTTAATTCACTTATTGAAGGGAACCATTTAGCATTAATTTGTAAATATTCGCTCAAATTTAGAATAATTCACTGTCTTTTGTGTTGGTTTGGAAACATATTTATGATATAGTTCTGGTATTTAAGTAACTTAGGAATACAACAAATAGTTTTAAACTTTTGTTTGTTGGCTGATTCAACTTGATTAAGTAATGGTTAATTAACATAATCTAATTATAAAGCTGACCTGAAATGAGGGAAAATGAAGTAAATTCAGAATGAAACAAAATGTACTGTAAATAAGAAAGTTTCTGGAATGTCTTCAAATATTTTAATCCTTAATGTTTACTTGACATAGAACATAAGATCTTGATGTAGTTATTACTGATTACATTTATCACGTACAGTTTCGTTATGTTGGACAATTCACGGATGAACTATAGCTGAATTCCCTTTTTCTGTTTATTCTCTTTTATTCAAGCTCAACTTCCTAATAAACCTCAAATACCTCAGCTGTTACATGTTTGACTGATACAGTGCAGATAGCATATAAGCTTATCATGTGTTCTAAATGACCATAAAACTTATGATATAAACAGACCCAGATTTGGTTTTACATTACAGTATTTTCAGATATACTGATACTGAAATCATGTCAAGAATAAAAAAAACTCCATTTTGTTAACCTAATATTATGAAGTAATAACTGAGAACCCAAAAATGGAAGTATTTTTAATCTGAACAGTGGATAGGTTTTTCAAAATAGCACCATCTCAATGAAATATTGCTTTCATGAAAATTGGTTTTAAATTATATAGTTAAGTAGTTCAATGGATGTGAACTGTGTCATGAATAAGTTAAATAATAACCGTAAGTAATTCATAGTTTCATGTGGTTCCTAATAATTTTAGTAGGCTACGTCTAAGTTTTTCAGGAACGATCAAAATGTTTTATAGTCTAAGAATAAAATCAAGGAATTTTTAAATTCTCTGGAATTTCAAACGTTTTCTAAACAATACAGTTTGATGATAAAAGGAAAGTCATTCCTGAAAGAAGCATCTGAAATTGTAGTTCTTCTTGTCTAAATTAAAGACTCTAGCTTCAATCTCGTGTAAAGTAGTGAATGAGCGCTACTGTGGAGTTTTAAACTATGACCCTATAGCTGTCGCGTTCATGAACTGGCAGAGACTGGATAATTAAAAATTACAAGACTTTTTCTAAACTGGGTAAACCTCAAAATGGAAAACTCAATAATTACTTAATTGTATATAGTCGAGATCATGAGTCAATTGAAGCTAGACCACTACGGAAAACCTGGAAGCACTGGACGGCCGTTTCGTCCTACTGTGGGACTCCTCAGCAGTGCGCATCCACGGTCCCACCTTGTGAGATTAGAACTCAGCACCTATCAGTCTCGCGCGCGAGCGCTTAACCAGTAGACAACTGAGACGGCATCCAACGGTGTTAATGTATGACTTCAACCAATCCACGAAATAGAGCAACCATTCACCAATATCTTCAGTGAGTTGATATCTCCCAACAGACCTGGTTGAACTCTACTGGTTACTGCTTCTCACTAGAACTCCAGGAAATACCTCATGGAGCCAGTCACTAATGAGCATATGATTAGTTTTGATCTTAGTGCATATCTAATGCGAAGACAAATATATGTAGTGCCTTGGTTGCATTTGTTAGTAGTCAATATATAAATTTGAGTTGTTTACGTAATTATAAAAATGATAGTATAATGCTGACGTTTACATAGGTTACAACAATGTGCTTTCTCTCTTTCTCTCTCCCTCCCTATATATATATATATATATATATATATATATATATACTTTGCCATTTTAAAATTATATCAAAATTATACTGAAAGGATTGTTTCCCTTAATATCAAGTTAAAAGTGTTGATCAAATGATATACGTTTCATTATCTATAATTGAAAATTCTAATCAGCCTTAAATGTAGGTATAAAGCTTCAATTAATTCACTTAACTCATTTAAACACCATTTTTTAAGTGTTTTTCGCTTTAGGAATCAATAATACGTTTCCTAATTCTGTTTTTTTTTAATTTGTACTATAGGCTTTGTTGGAGTTTCCAGGCTTATTTGTTTACATATAATATACCTTCGTTTCATGCATAAAAATAATCATTAGTCGATGGAAGAAATAAACAAATATAGTTGATTGTAGTATTAGTAATTTAATTCTTACATAATAAATAAAGCATTGGGTGTACTCAATAGAATAAACAAAGTGTAATTAATGGCGGGTATACTATCAGGTAATTGAATTTTTAAGATTACCTTGTTTGTTTGTTGTTTTATTGCAAGTAAAATACAGATTAAGATTATAAAAATGGTAATGAATTTTATCTGTACAGTACGATTAAGGAGTAAAGCAGAACACAGAATTATTATTTCTGATTACTATGAATCCAGTTAAGTCTAGAATTGTTGTGTTATTTAAGTACCAGAACAGATAAGACAGTTTGGTTAGGGTAGATGTATCAAATTAATTAAAACTAATTATCATGTAACGAGAAATTTTTCGATCAAACCCAACTAAAAAATGTATCTCACTAAATGTTATTTAACTACGAGCTTGACGTGGCATTTTGAAGACTCCCAATGTTATTAACTACCTTCATCAGACGAAAGTTAAAGAGCTGATTATCAACTTCACATACATGTTGCAAACAAACCTTTCACAAAAATAACTAGTGATATGTGTAGTACATTCATATCCACTTGGAACGTAAGAAGCATATACCTATGAGAATCTGTATTTATACCACGAATTTGCATCACAATTCCATGGAAACCTTGTATCATCTGATATGAAATCGAACACGCATGTGAAAATTAAATGCGTTATCTTAATCCCATAATTGTTGTATAACCATTAAGATGATTAATTGCGTTTTTTATCCATGTATAGTTTTTATTTATCGGTTATGTATTAGTCTGTACCAGTCATTATCTTTTTAAACAGCACAAACCCATCCGACAGATCATAGTTCAATTAATCAATACACTAGTCCACACCGTACATTATCCATACTACCTAAAGTCTCTGAATTTTATACATATTACCAACTGAATTAGTTTGTGTAAGACTTATCTATTCGCAAAGTATTTCGTATTCAACTTTTAATAAGATTACACGAAGGCACTAGGATAAGCTGTTTACTCAACCAATCAGGATGAAGAATGTATGTTGATGAACTTAAAGCTGATGGTGGTTGAAAGTGTTATGTTGAGAGTATGAAGAGTTTATATAACAGCTGGCATTCAAGGATAACTGGATTACAACTTGATAAAGTCACTAAAATTAGTGTTACCGGTAAAATCAAATTAGTTTGTTGAAGGTCATCATGATATGCAATAGATTATGATTTGTATGATACCATATGTTCTAAACGAGTTTATATCTTGTAAATTGTACTAAAAACAGTATTACTGGGGAATCTATATATTTTGTGAAAAAAGTAATTTCTGACTTTTCAGTTAAAAAGAGATAAGTTACTTGATACAGGAATAATTAAACTCGAATGGCCTTAAAATGTCAATCCATTGCACCCACAATTAAATCAACCTTCTCAGTGTTTTCAATGGCCTACCGACGTTTCACTAAACTACCTTCATCAAACAATATTTTTATGGCAATTACTAAATGGAAATCTACTTGATTGCACAAAATATTGAAACAGCTACTGCTGTTATTAATGTGTCTTCCGTAAACAGTGTAAGTCGTCTTAATGTAAACAATTACAATATCATTCACTAGTTTAACGAACTTGATACTAAAGAAACGGATATACTCATTCTCTTCCTACCTTTCTACAAAATTTAAATGTGAATAACATGAAGTGAACAAATCTTATATACTAATAACTCTTGTTCTTTTCTCCATAAAAAAATATGCCATACAACTGAGATACAACTGCGGATGATTTATGGATCCTTTTAAACTGGTATATTTATCAATAAACAAACCAATATATTAACGTCTGTATCACATCTATGTAAAGAAATTTAAAACAATCCGTTTTTTCTACACAAGAACTCTATTTATGAGAAGATTCACTTTTTATGACACCAATGACCAAGTCATCTGTTAGAAGAATGCATTATAAATAATATAAAACTTTGAAATGTGTAATGCAATGTGATCCTGTTCATGATCAGTTGACTATTATTGAGTTATTTCAATGAATTTACCAATTCACTATCTATTAACCAAATTCAATTTTTGTCTATAAGCAAATCTACTCTTGATTTCCAATTTAATTAATAAAAATAAAACTGACTTGAATTGATATAATCATGTTTTAATTTCTAGTTGTATTAGTTGTGGATTCAGCAGTTTCTACCACTTTTGTGAAAATGCAATTCAAGTATTCCTGTATAAAAGAACAACACTAGTTGACAATCGACTTATAAAAAGTAATTTTATTACCCCGAGTTTACGATGTAAATATTTCAGCGCTACGCAAAAATGTAATGTATATGCATAATACGTTTATAATGGTTTGATCAAGCATTCACTAGCCAAGAAAATTGAATATGCAGATCATATGAAGTCAAGTAATTAAATGAACAATGATGATCAGAAACATGAGAGATAAATTATGGCTGAGTAAGAACAAAATGTTTTCTCACTACATGTGACATTAAATGAGGATTATTATAAGTTTGAGCTACTACAAAAAGATCACAAATTGTTTCTAAATACATTAATTAGGCTCTAATTTCCTGATCTCTGATGGGACCTTAAATAGGTTATGTATAAAGGTTTTTAAACTCTTAAATTCAGCCTAATAACCTGTTTTGTTGAGGTAAGCTGTAGATAAAACACCTACCATTGACCTATTGTTTCATTTAGGGTTTTTTTGGAAAACTGATCACTACTTATGTGTGTGAACACATTTGAAAAAAATAGGCCACCTTAGATACGATGTGACCATCTTTATTTAGACACAAGTCTAGACATTTTAGTCATGATAAGCTTGATTGTATCAGCAGATGTTTCACCGATTAGTATTTTTAATATTCAGATATTACATTTATGTGAAGCCTTTTATGCTCATCATTAGGATGATAAAATTAGAATTGATGTCTATGATAATTACATTTCAGTTGGTACGGTACTTCATGCTTCCCCTTTCTATCAGCAACACTGAAAAAAACATACTGTCTTACATAAACAGAAGAAAATCTTTTATTACTTTGAACAAAAGATTTGATAATGAGTTCTTTCCTTTCTTAATATAAAAGGAAGTCAGCAAGATTTATTTTCAGTACAGGAATAGATTTCCAATTGAAAAAGAATTCAGCAAATGTTTCCTTTTATACAATATCGTTTGTTTTTTCACAGTTGAATTAACTAGTCAATTTAATTCCCATACTGATAATATAGCTTGTAGATTAAAATACATGTACTATCTTGATGAATGGATGAATGAATAGACATGTAGATACACATAAAGCTTATCGTTTTTGCTCAATGAAAAAAAGGAATAGCTTTTATGTATGTTCAACATATAGACTACAGACTAAATGCTTTGCTACACGAAATAACTCGTGCAATAACACTAAATGTGATAATAACAGTAGTTAGAATAGCGAATATATTTTAGTACATATTAAGTAAGATGTATGTTAAACATAAAATATAGATTTGATTGATAGTGTTTATAATCTCAGGATAATTCAGTCACATATTTGATCTAAAGCTGCAAGACTATAAATAAATCATAATTATATTGTTTGGAATGCATTTATATGTCAATAACAGTTAAACAGTCATTGAAATTTCAAAAGCATACGTCTCAACCTTCTTTTGAAGCTTTTAGACTCTTTGAATTTACAAAATTAACTTGAGATACCATTGTTAATTTCAGTGGTTTATATATTTAACCGCAGGTGATTTATACATCAGTTTATGGTATGGTATCACAAAATAATCGGTTAGTGAAAGAACATATGACTGGTTTCTTTCGTTGAGAAAAGCTTTATTTAAAAAGTCGAAAATGAACTCAGAAATGATGGTATGTCGATTTATATCATGGATTAGCTTCAACGGAGATGAACTATTTTAATGGTGGTTTTAACTATTTTTAAAGAGCTTAGGAAAACTAGTGTCAATTTTGACCACATTCCTCGAAATATTTGACAATAAGATTCTCTTAAATACAAAATAGTAAGGTAATGTTATATCTTGGTTTAAACTAAGTGATGATAAGTCATATCGTTAAAAATCAAGGTCATGGAATATCAGTTGAGTAATATATCCCGTACGTAATGTTAAGAATAAAACGAAACAGATTCTTATTTGATGATGCGTGTATGGCTCGGGGATATTCACAAATGAATTATAAGCAATATTATTTCAATGAGAAAGTATGAACGTTTGTTTTTATCAGTTTAAGGTGAAACAAATCCAATTTACTAACCATTCCTAAGTAAACAACTAGATGGTTCTTTATAAATTATGGTAAAATATTTTCAACATATCATGAAGAAAGTAAATATGGTAAATTCATTTTATATTACGTAGTTGACTACTTGTTCTATAATTAACAGGAATAAGAGAGGGTGTTGTAAGTGTTTGAAATAAGTGTATGATAAAGAAGAATGCTAAATAACTGTACGAAAACAATGACAATTCAAAGCCGTTTTGTTATAATCATCATTGTTCAACATCAACTTGTATTGCATGCTCATATACAACTTGAAAGTAGCTTAGTGTCGAAGTAACGTTGACCATTAAATACTTAGATATGTCTGTAATATTATGATCGGCAATTCTGTAATTAATATTGCTAAAATTGGATGAAGAGCAAACTTACTATTTTTGATAAGATAGAACTGATATTTGAGAAACATATCCAGAGTGAGATAGATATCACAGATAACTTTGTGTGATTCTCATGTTATGTATTTAGTGAACTTAACTTGTGAATTCGAATTATCTGATTCCAACACAATGAGAAAAAAAAGCATTATATTTTGGGCTCATTTCTGTGTACAGTCCGGGTAATGATAAGTAGTGCTATGCTAGCACAAAATATTAATCCAATGTTTTGTGATTTTTCCTAGGTTATATAGTTGATGTTACATCACCGTGAAAGTTAACATCAAGCTGGATATTTGGGACAAGTCACCGATTCAAAAATAATACTTCGAAGTTTCGGTAATGACTTTTCTTAAAGGATCACGAAAATGGGTGCTCACTGCTGAGGAGTCTCAGACTTGGACGAAACGGCCGTCCAGTGCTTCCAGGTTTTCTGTGGTGGTCTAACTTAAATCAGCTCATCAATTCAACTATTTAATCACGAAAGTATTATATGTTGCGGAATCCATCAGAAAATGAGGACGACAGATGAATTTTTAGACTGACTGGACCAAAACTGCATTGCTACTAAAATAGAATAATAACTCAAAACACTAGTTTGTATATTAATTTAATTTACATTGAATAATAGTCCAACTCTAAATAAACCACATCCAATCAAACAGTAATAGAATACCAGAAATCAGCTTATATGTACCTCAAGAATAAAACTGACATATCCAACAAAACAACTGATTTACTGGGTCATTTTGTTTGATCCCATCGTAACAGAATTGAATACCATCAAAAATGCATTCCTATATAAAACAGTAGCAAAGGGTCTACAACGGCATTCATTAATCTAAAGAGAAAATCTGAAATCTTCATAATGATAACCATCAAAACCACATATATGATGAACTATTTCAGAGAACCATGACTTTTAAAATGTTATTTATCAGATTTATGGGCTACAAGAAAGATTTTTTTTGACATATGCTAAATGTTACATCATCAAAGTAATTTCAGAAAATAAAACTATGTCAATTGTCGATCGTATTTTCTTTCAGTCAATAATAAGTGTGATGACGTAACGTTCTGACTTTTAATTATTGAAAGTTGAGTCTTTTCCCTTTCATTTTAGTTGTACACAATATATATGAAAAAATTATATTGTTTTTATGTTAGCGATAAAAAGTAAACAACACGTGAGCAAAAAGTAATGTCCATTTAATCCATTCTATATATTTTGTAAACATTGGGTTGTATACATCTTACATGTCTGATTTGGTTACATCATTGTTTTCGTCTTACATGAGACAATCTTTAAATCTAAGAAAAATATTTTCGGTTTGTTATTCAAGTGCAGAAAGCTTTTCTCATCACTGTTTGTCTAGGTCCAACCATAATATATAGATACATGCTTATACTACTTCAACTTATCCTGCGGAGCTAGTTACATAGACCGAACTCAGAGGGCTTCATTCTTGAGTACTTGTGAACGTATACCAGCACGGTTGGGGAAAAGGAGTCACTAAACCTATTGAAAGAGCCATTTTTTTCTCACCCGGTAAATAATGAGCATCACACCAAAGTAAATGAAGCTTTTATGTTTTATTTCAAGTTCCGAACGATCTACCTAAAGAAGCTAGATTACTGCTTCTCTACATAGCTGAAGACATCTGGATCAACTCCAGAAAACCAAACTTATATATACAGAAGAGATATACCCAGCCTCTATGTTTAACTTGATCCACAACTGGATCACCAGATACCTCGACTGGATATTATAACCTATTACCCCCCTCTCAATTCCTTTTGCGTTTATATCTTTCTCAATCTACACATTCATCATTCCCAATTCAATATGAATTCTTTTTCATTTTATTCACCTCGATAATATCTCTCTTATTAAATATTATATTCACACGTTTTTATTATTAGTACCTCAATTAACGAGACAAAATCCTCTTACTATACATATGACATTTTTAGTTCATCATATTACCATCATATTGACTGCAACTTGACACTTGATTACAAATCATTCTGAATTCTATCAATTAACCGTTCTAATTTACAAATAATACAATTTTGAATTATATATGTTGTAACAGATGCAAACGTTTACCATTTTTAACATACAACATTGTCAAATTAATTAATACGTGCCTCATTATGGCCTTTGTAAAATATTATAATTATGGACTTATAACTGTAGAGCCGGATGATGAAGTTATTGTTTTTAATACTTAAGGGTATACATTATATGCTTATCATTTTTGAACATAGGATGTTGTTATCTGGATTATCAAATCATGTTGCTCATTTACCAAATTACAAGCCAGTACATTCAGCTTCGAGTCACTATGTTTATGTGAGGGTTTCTGGAAATCCCAAATAATAATGTACAATAATCTTAAAAGCTTATAACAATCTAGTTGAACACTCGGTGCTCAACCATCAAACTCCAGCTTGGTAGTTGCAAAAGGGAAATTATTTATGAATTATTTTTAAAATTTTTAAATTTACAAAACGAAGCATTTATACAATAATACAGTTTAAGAAATATAGTTTATTGGATTTTGTATATTAAAAAAATGTATTATCACATGAATTCTAAAAACGGAATATAAGTATGTATACTGTAGTGAACGAGAACACAAGCGGAGACAACCGACTGCATTTGAACACAAAATTACAGAACGTCTTCGTAAAATTTGAGGATAATGCAGTAAATACTTCATTTACAAAGTATCAGTCAATCGTCTCACACTTCATTGTTCCTTCGTTTCCACAGCCATTATTTTCTGTTCTCGTTCTCTTTTCTTCGACCTTCTTAACCTTCTGGCATCGTGTATTTCACTTTCGATTGATGATATATACTACTTATATCTGTCGACCTTAGTAGCACACACCATAATACTAATATTCGCTGGGCTAATATTACTGTTATTACTGTTTATTATTAAGTAAATAAACTAAATTTTGTTTTTGATATTTTGATGGATTTTTGTTTACTTATAAAAGTCCAAACATTATCCAGATCCATTGTCATCCAGTAAAATTGTAATATAACTAAGTTAGCAAAGAATCCAATAAGCTCATTAATTAAACCAAACGTTAAATAGGATTAATTGGATTTCCTGACTTTTAGAATCTATTTTAAATATGTCGGTGAGTTTTTTCAGGTGGGAACCAAATATTTCAGTTACCACTCGCCAGTTGTTTCATCCTGGTATGGAACTCCACTGAATTATGCTATCACGAAATCAGACAGGGATGAACTTAGGACGATCAGTTCTCCGTTGAAGTGCTACCCAATCCTGTATCATCCATCACACCACATACTTTACATACTGTTTTCGCATCCATATTGTCCACTTTGGCCTTTTTACCTATGTTGTCTTAATCAGATGATTTCAATTAAAAATTGAAGCTTGACCTACAATAAATACATAATTAAATCAAACAAACCTTTCTATCCTGGCAACTTACATAGTAAACTTTAAAGATGAATAAGATATTTCACTTAATAATCGCTAATTATGACAAAACCATATATAGATAATGTGATTCTTTAATAAAAAACTGATAAGCAGTTTTGAACACTTCACTGTTCCTCATATCTGAGAATAAAGTCTTTTTAAACTAGACAATAACACAAATTACTGTAAATAATATTCATCATTATTTACTTATGACTTTAACCTTTTTCGAAGTGTTTCCAAAATACAATTGTGCAAGAAGCTCGTTCTCAAAGCAGAAACTGCTTAATAAAATTTTACCGAATCGCAACACCAAACTAGTGACATTTTAAGTTTACAAAAACGTTAATAAGTTATAGTAATTTACAAATATTAAGCCTCGTAAAGCATACAACCTGAATTAATGGGGTCCTCCTCAGGAGACCCAAATAAACAGCATTGAATCAATGATTTCATAACATTAAGTTTCAGCTAAATATACCATATCATTTGTTAATTTACATCCTTATTTTTACATAGAAGTATATACAGACGCTTCTAAATAATGTAGCCGACAAAATATAGAAAAAGTGGTAGGATTTAATAAATTCGAAATTTATACATGTACACCATTTAATACCAATCTAATGGTCTAGAGGATATTCACTCATTGTAAGACCGGACGTTCTGGGTTTGATCACCGGTGGGGTTGACGATGTGCATTCCTGACCAATCTCATACTAGGAGCAGTGGCTCCTCATTCTCCATAGTTGTTTAACTATAATCTATCCGTGATGTAAACTGTGAAAGTTTAAGATTGTGAAATATGTTAAGGAATATAAAATCTTGTGGTCAGTGAAAGCTATTTCATAGTGTTAAGAAATAGACTTCAAATGAGAAATTCAGTTAAAAAGTGTCATTACAGGCTGAAATGTCAAATGAGCTGTCGATAAGGATAATAAAAGTACATCGTCAGAAAAAAACATATGGAGTATGATATGATAAATAGTTTTGGGATTGTATGTCTACTTCTTAGTTTATTCGTATAGTTCATTCACAGTGCTTCATCAGAGTGGTAATTTGAAAAATGAGAAAATATTCTTTTTATTTCATTTGTTGAATGACGTATTTCCCCTAAGAATTGTTCTAAATAAATATTGTTCAGCCTGAATTTCTGTTGGGTTTTCTCAGATAAAAGTTAATTTCAAGAGGCTACCGCTTTATCGGGCTTCACATTATGTATTTAGGCGTTTATATGAATTAATTATATGGTTTTGGAAGAATCCGACTGAAAATCAAGACCATTTTCAAAATAACAATTACTAATCGACTATTGACTTCGGTCACGTGGAATATCCGGATTAACAGCAACTCAAAGTCCAAACACACGTTCATCGGATCCTGAGTTTAATTGTTGGGGTCTGAGAGCTATGATACATTTACATTTTTCACATACTAGTTTTCAGTAATCAAGGAGTTTGGTTGTATTGATTTTTTCTGGCCAGTCAAACATATTCACCAAACTACTTATGTTATTTAGAGACAATGACACAAAACACTAGATTCGTGATACCTGGGCTTTTTAATGCTGATGGTCAGTATACGATAGATTTATCGTTATACAAATGAACAATCATTCTTACTTCCCGTTTATTTGCATTTCTGTTTGTAATTCATATCCCAGAAAATACTACTGTAGACCCTAATTAGGGCGAAATTGGTTTTAGATTATCTAAAGCAATAATGAATAATAATGACCATTCGTTTTATATTACAGTTTTCAAATATCTGTTACTCCAATTTAATTCATTAGTTCAAATTTTCATTTATTCTTGCTGTTAGTTTGGGATGCTTGTAAGTATTGATAGACCTATTCTAATCAAATCGAAAGTGGAAGAAAACGGCGTACACACTCCGTACCTGTTTCGTTGAAGTTAAGGAAAACACCGAGCGATTCAGCAGCTTACTAGACAGCTCATACAGTAAATAAGGATCAAATAAAAAGGTGGATGACACTAGGTTGAATCAAAACAAAATCTGAGTTTCTTATTCGAACTAATCAGGCATATTAAGAATTAACGCATTAAACTGTAGGATAGAAAGTTTAGAAGAACTGATAGTCAAACGGGAATAGTTCTTAACTTGCACTACAGAAAACTGGTACTATGTTAGGAGTCAACTTGAGGCGGAGGAATAAAATATAATCCGCAAATTCTACAAAATCTTTACGACATGTTACAATATTCTATTAGGAAAAAGAAAAACCAAGCATCTTTTTAGCTGTTTTTGTTAGCTTTTGTAGTGTGAAGTCAGTTTTAGTCACAACGTTTTTACGTGGTTTACCATATATTTCTGATAATACAATGTCTTTAGATTGTGTGTAACTGTTATATCATAACAGGTTAAAGGAAACAAAATTTTGCCAACTGACTAAACGTTTAATATTCAATCGATAAAGGCGTAAACGTATTATCAAACGAATAGTATTATCACTAGCTATATCCTTACCATCAGCCTATTTCACTGAAACGCAGAAAGATTATGGCATATATCAAGTGAGCCTTCAATATTATTTTGGTCGCCTCAAAATGGCGTCTTGTTGTGAGTGTAACGGACAATAATGTTGTGGTGTAAACGGAAAGTATCTTCATTATTGACGTCTTAACATACGATTCAATACCATAGCATGGTTCTTTTTTTGTTCTATTTTGACGTATTATATACTCTCCGAATGATGATTTCAAACTAAGAATTATGGGACTGTTTTCAAACGTTTCTCTAAATGACATTCCCAGCAAGGGTGCAACTGTTGAATTCAGGGTCAGATTATATCATTATTTTTAAGATCGAAGACATATCGATCTTAACAGTCCGAAATGGTAGGCATTTGGTCTTTCTATCAACAGAACTCATCATTACTCTTAATCTTTAAACTTTATCCTTGCAAATAAAACGCATTCTCTAGTTTCATATGTAATCAGTTAATGACTTAACTAGCACAAAATAGTTCACAGTTAACTACAAAATAGAGTTGAAGGTTAAATTGTTTTGTATTAATTAGAATACTTTTTTGATTTAATGAAGAATAGAGGATGAAAATTCATCTGGAACATCTGTATTGGTAATAAAACAAGGCTGTAAACAATTTTTTTTCCCAAAAAGTAATCTTTTTCAACAGGGCGCATCAGTAGGACCACTGACCATATTCTGAAAGCATATTTTCGCTACCAAGTTTATGTGCCTACTTATTTCTGGATGCGAATTTCACAACAAATAAAATACAGTAAAATCTTGAAATGTGGCTGCATAGAAAGTTTGAATGCAACACCAAGAAACTGTTCATTATATTCCCTATTTTATTCATCTAAATATTTTAGTAGGCTCGAAAATCATTATATACTATAAAAAATGTACTAATTTACATAATTCTGTGTGAAAAATTATTCCATCTAAAACCATAGAACAGTGTTTATTGTAAAACAGCTAATGGAACACTATCACGGTTAACAAAATAATAAAAAAACATAGAGTAATAAGTACTCATTAATGTATTTTGAGCTTAAAGGATTATTTTGTTTGCTCATTATAATCAACAGATTTAAGTCGTGGGACTTTCCATCTCATAATTTATATTTATATGTGGTCAGTGTGGACGAATCCCCTTACGTTGTTTATGAATCGTCCACTGTTCCAAATAATAACTGGGGTAACAAAAGATACCTGCTATCTTTACTAGAAGTTACAATACTTTTCACTTAGTGATGAAAACCACATCAGCTGATTTCCGTACCGCAGCATAGTTATCATTATAACGGGGGCTTACCTAACCAAAATTGTAATTCTGTAATGAGAAAAAATTCTACTTCAATTTCTTAAGTTTTCATATGGTCTCTGTTTTGAAACATTAAACTGTGAGAATAGCACCATGTTATTAGTTGTTCATGTAATTACCATTTACTTAGTAATGCATTATATTTATAGTGCTTATTTGAAGGAAATTTGTGTTATCCCTTACAGATGATCTTTGTGAATCTAACGGTTTTCATACAAATAGTTGCTGTGAACATTTATTGCTTTCATCATGTCTTGGCTTGGTTTAGCCCAGTAAAATTAATATATTAAGACTTTGGAAAAAATAACATACCTTAAACAATGTTCAAAATACGTATATTCATCACATTTTTCTAATTGTTCTATAGCCTAGAATAAACTTCCCTGATTCGTAAAAGCTAGTAGTTTTAAAATCCCACCGGCTAATTATTTCAAAACACTGATGTTTCGGTGTGTTGGAATTCGTTAAAATCATTAATATTACCTGTTGAGGTCAAGTTATTTATGTTCATTTTCATTTCTCTGTTACCATGATATGGCAATGTTACGTTATTGATACATGTTCTTGTTGTCTGCCTCGCCTCGTATAATCTTACATATATAAAGGTATTTATTTATTTCAATGTGTTTGAGTGAGGCATATAAGTTCTTCGGAACCCCGTCTCCCTTATTTTCATACGTGTGCAGCTATCTTCCTTTAAATGTCAGTGTGTACCAGTCTGTTGAACCATTTAGCCACGTTATGTCCACATTCCTATCACTGGTATCTCCTATTTTTCTTAGTTGGAATACCAACTTTATACAAGTCGCTAAAGGATATTATTTCATATGTGAAGCAACTAAGCTTTGATTTGAACGGTCAATTTTCAAAGTAGCAATTAATTTCTTGAATTGTGTTGAATCATGAGATGATCCAAGTTGGATAACCAATCAGAACCTGAAGACATTGAATGACCGTTTTGTTTTAGTATGGGACTCCTCAGATGTGCACACCCTTGACCTTGAAACCTGTACTCGAACCCCGATCCTTCGGTTTCACGCGCAAACACTTAATCTATAGACCATTGAGATAAGGTCCAATGGTGTATGGGTTTAACTTAAATAAATACGCACGCTATGCAGCCATCTTCTATCGTTTCTGGTGGGTAACTGCATCAAACCCGACACTTAGACATACATGAATTCTGTAATTAGTATGGTGAATACTAGGTCTATAACATTAGTGTACAAATTAGACGACGAATTATAAAAAAGAACTATGCAGTTTAGATCTTGACGCTTTTTCTTCATTTAGCATTTTATGGTCTCATCAGACTGTTCTT
Organism: Schistosoma mansoni; assembly: GCF_000237925.1. Taxonomy (NCBI): domain Eukaryota; kingdom Metazoa; phylum Platyhelminthes; class Trematoda; order Strigeidida; family Schistosomatidae; genus Schistosoma; species Schistosoma mansoni. The sequence goes on along the minus strand of NC_031502.1, from coordinate 10,763,241 downwards.
CACTCTAGTTTGTTTCTAAATTTTAACATTTGAAACACTGCATAGCCACAATGTTTTTCCCTATCAATCAATTTTTCAAATAACCTTGAATCGAGTTCATTTTCATCACTTGAATTATTAACAATAAAAATAAGCTTTACTTCTTCTTTTAAACACCTCAGATTTTAGTTTAAATAGTTGGGTCAGAATTGTTGCTTCATTTTTAAGTTAAGCAGTGTATATGTTTAAATTTTGAAAGTTAAGATATCGGATCATCAAGTATGGAAAAGATTCAACCAAAATCCGCTTTTTTCATTCAATATACACAAAATATGTGTACAGAAGCTGATAAATATCCATTCACCATTATTTAATTCATTTTCGCATAGAAATCGCTTTCGTAAACTGACATCTAAACAAGTTATTTTTTTCGAATGGATATCAAGAAAACATCAATACTGTATGAATATACGATGAAAATTAACTGATATAGGAGAGCTTGAGTTCGTGTGATAAATTTTTATGGGAAGCAACAAGTTAGCAAAACTTACTGATAATATAAAAGATAAATGATTCTTTCTCTGTATTTAGAACATTGGTTTTCAATCAATGGTAGGTATTATACATAGGAGAAACGAATGATTTTGTCAGAACATATGAGTTTGTCTATGAATATTCAGAAAATATCCAGGCATGGAAAAACTTAACACCTCTGATAATGTACATTTTTATATTTCAGAATTTTAAACATTCCCTTTCTTTTTTTTAAATCTCATAAACATTCAATTTAAGCAAGTCAATTATCTTAAAAAAAACAGGTTCATATCGTGTGCTAACATTTATAAATGGGTATTGACTTTTGTCGAATACTTGAGGCTTTAGACAATGAGATTATATAAATATCTGAAGAACATAAATACATTACTGTGAAAATGCAGTAGAACTTTATATTTCTAATTTGAAAATCATTTATTGAATATAACTAGGGGGAAGCACTCAGAGATATTACTTTTGTCCTGGAACGAGATTTATTCATATCAATCAATTTCATTATTTCTGTCTGTTACAACTGATAGTAATTCTTGGTAGGATTCAGTTTTGAATAGCATACACTGTACTAAAAATAATTGACTGTTTCATTTAAAATAATCCAAAATTTAAGTTTTGACATGTACATAACATTAAATTATAATTACATTTTGTCGTATTATTATTAGCTTTATTCAATAATATATTCTTGGTACAATATAGAATTCTCAGCGCAAAGTATTTCAAGAAGTTTACGTTTCTTATTTCTTGATCGATCCTGACGATAAATATTGAGTGGTCGCCAATTAGATGTTAGCAGTTCGTGAATCGACATCTGAATAACGTACACCCATTTCGATGTACGAATTATTTTTCCTGGTTAGGCTTTTTTAGCGAATCAATTAGATGATTTGGACTTCGCAGATGACCTAGCCCTCCTATCTCATACACACGAGCGCATACAGACGAAGATAACGAATGCAGCAGCAGACTCTGCATCAATAGGCCTCAACATACACAAAGGAAAAAGCAAGATTCTCAAATACAACACGGAGAACACTAACCCAGTCACACATGGTGGAGAAACTCTGGAAAAGATGGAAACATTCACGTACCTGGGAAGCATCATTGATAAACAAGGACGACCTGATGCAGATGTAAAGGCGAGGATTGGCAAAGCGAGGACCGCATTTCTACAATTGAAGAACATATGGAACTCAAAACAACTGTCAAATAATTTCAAAGTGACAATCTTCAATACGAACGTCAAGACAGTCCTACTGTACGGAGCTGAAACTTGGAGAACTACTACCACCATCGTCAAGAAGTTACACGTATTTATAAACAGTTGTCTACGCAAAATACTCAAAATTCACTGGCCTGATACCATCAGCAACAGCCTTCTGTGGGAGAGGGCAAACCAGCCTCCAGCTGTAGAGGGAATTAGGAAAAGACGTTGGAAGTTGATCGGACATACATTAAGGAAATCACCAAACTGTATCACGAGGCAAGCCCTAACTTGAAATTCGGAAGGGAAGCGGAAAAGAGGAAGGCCAAAGAACACATGATGGATGTTAACTGGAAGGAACTAGAAAGGATTGCCCAGGACAGGGTTGAATGGAGAATACTGGTGGGTGGCCTATACTCCTCAACGAGAGGTAACAGACGTAAGTAAGTAAGTTTACGATGTACATTGCCGGCAACCACAATGTTTCTGATTGTGTTCTTTCCTAACTTGTTGAGATAAAGGTCGCGAACTTTTCACAAACGCACCTGAATAGGTTGTACAATTAATTGACAAAAAGATCTGTTGAAACAAACAAAAGACAGATAACTTGTTGAAATATCTAGATGACAGGATCAGGTAGCCCAGATATTCAATGAGGACGCATTACATATCTGACATGGTTATCTTGTTCACCGTATTAAGCTGACAACACCAACAAAAAATAATATTATCATTCAATAGAGCTTAGAAGGTGAAATAATTACACTAGCAAAGCGTACAAAATGTTTGATTATACCACGAAGTAGGATTTAATTAAAAGGGTTTTATCGATTGTAGGTGTAATTACCAAGGTATGACTTGATAATTTCCAGTCAATTGAGCCTTCGGTATATTGTTGTTACTTAAAGTAATATATTTGTAATACCCCAAGGAGTAGAAAAATTAAATTTTTAAATTTTCTAAAGTTTCGTGACTTCTTCAGAGAATAAATAAACAAATTAAATTAATCCATGTTCAAGTACAACAAAGGTACAAAGCAAGAATATTTGGTGCTATCAATCAAAAAAACAGGTCTGACCAAGTCAATGTCATGTCATTCCGATCAAAGTGATTTATGTAAGACATGTTTGTGTATTTGTGTGTGTATGTTAATGGATGGAAAATGTGACATTTGTGATGTGAAAGGATAGAGTTTAATTTGTACGTACGTTAATGGTGTGAGATGTGAATAGAATCAGACATAGTAGCCCAGATAGACGGTCCAAGTCGAATGTATAGTGAGACCTTCTTTTCTATTTAGGCCAGTAGAATTAAACAAAATATGTAACACTTTAGCTACTCGTCTTTCTTTGCAGTTAGGATAACCTTTCCGTAGTATTTTCAACATTAACTTGATGAATTAACTTGGCATTGTTTACTTGAATCTTCTCACTGATGTTTAGCACTTCAATCGGTCAGTCTGTTATCAGCATATTTGCATACTGTCAGTATTGCCTCGAAATTGCTTTAAGTCACAAGCATTATAAGCAAAGATAGGTAGTGGCTAGCAGTGGAAAACTCTCTAACTAATTTGATGAAAACAATATTTGTATATTACTGGATCTCATTCTTATGATCTGTTTTCCTTACTTCGGTTCAACTAATATTACACTAATACTTTTTATATATTATCTGTTACATCACTGAGAGTAAATCTACTATTTATTTATTTTCACAACGATTAGTTGTCATAGTTACAGGGATGGTAATGTTATTATGGTTTATTTACCATACTTTGTAATAATTGTTTTATATTGTTATTTCTACAAGCTGACGCTGGTGTAGGTTTATTTATTTTGTTTTTGGTTGATATAATTAACATTTATTATGTATATTTTGAGTATTTCAACGGTAAACAGTTGTTTAAAAAGAAATACTATTGCAATAATATAAGAATATGAATTTGAGAAGGTAGGTGGTTAGTCAGTTCATTTGTTGGTTAGTAAATAAAGTAATAAATGAACCAACTACGACGAATGTATACACTAACAATATAGACAGATATAATACCATATGTGTGCACATGAGAAAGAGATATATGAAAGTTAGTAATGTATATAAGAATAGAACAATTCAAATAAAATTCTTTAAATGAAAAGCTTAAATAATAAATCCCACGCAGTAACTTACTTATGTGACAACTAATCTAAAACATGTCTGTAATTCTTCAGTATCGTATACATAAGTGGATAAGAGTAATATTATCGCTACCTTTGCTAATAATAATAAAAAAAGATTAGAAAGGAACAAATAGGTATGATGAAAATAGTAAGACAAATAATTTGCCCTAAATGTCTCAGAATTTATATATATATATATATATATATATATATATTACAAATGTCTAAATATATTAGTGTTACATCGATGTATGGGTAGACTATTCAGTCCCAAATACATGTCTACTTTTCGTTTTACAAAAGACGGAAAATAACCTTCCTGACAAACATACATATACATCATTGAATACTACTAGAATATAGCAAAACTATTTTCAGTTGACTATCTAATTAAGTTATCTCTTCAGTTTATATCATTATTTTTACCTGAAAACAAATCCTTTAAAAAAATCTAAACATCATCAACATTATCGGTTACAACATCAGTATCACCGTGATCATTCACATTCTAATATGTCGCGTGAAATGCTCTTTATGTCAACTATTTTATTGTAAGCAATAATGAAAGCAAACCAGGCGAAATCATATTATATTTTCCATTGAAAAAAAAAGGAAAACTAAGTTGAGTAGTTGTTTGAATCGGCAACTGAAACATTTAATTCAAATATTTTTTTATAAAACAGACGATTAAAATGAAAATATAATGTATCGTTATAGATTGTGATTTCAATGTTTACATTGGCCTAGAATTGATAGTAATAATAATAATAAAAATATCGAATAACATCCGACCCTACCACACATCAACAATCAAACTTTTGTGTGGAGATTTTTAATCAATAGAAGTAAGTTGGTCATTTTTAACCATATAACTGTCAGTAATTCAACTTAAATTTATCACTATTTTGATCATGGTGCAGTGCTATTTTGGGTTAACATTAGCAAAATGATTATTTTAATATTTTATATTACACAGGAATAACATTTGGTATACTCATACTAACAATGATATAATGATCGCTATGCACTTTGAATATATGTTCACTTGTTTATTCATTTTCTTATCAATGAATGGTAGTCGTTTTATATCAGTATGATTAAGTTGAGATCATGAGTCAATTGAAGCTAGACCACCATCGAAAACCTGGAAGCACTGGACGGCCGTTTCGTCCCATTATGGGACTCCTCAGCAGTGCGCATCCACGATCCCGCACTCGCGAGATTCGAACCCAGGACCTACCAGTCTCGAGCCAGAGCCCTTAACCGATAGACCACTGAGCCGGCATCCAACGGTGTTAATGTCTAACTTCAACTGATCCACGAAATTGAGCAACCATTCACCAATGTCATCAGTGCGTACTGCTGAGGAGTCCCATAATAGGACGAAACGGCCGTCCAGTGCTTCCAGGTTTTCGATGGTGGTCTAGCTTCAATTGACTCATGATCTCAGCTCTATAAAATTGCTAAAATCTCCACAAAACCCCTTCTGAGTATGATTAAGTGTTTGATCTTCCCAAAATACAAAATTCTACACATGTATTCATACTAAACAACCTTATTGTATATCCTTGTTTTAGCTAAAATTATCAAATTCCCAGTGATTATGCTTTGTGATACTTCTGCTGTAAAGTGAATGACATGTCCTTCAGAACAAAGGATAATTTTTTTTTCCGTTGGAGTAGTTGAATAATTAAAATTTCATACTATCTTACAGCTTTCATTCGGTTTTCAGGTCTATTAAAATTAACATTTTTACTCAAGAAAATGTCTATTCAAATAATTTTGAATTGTTTCAGAAAAAATTCGAAATTCGATTCTCGTTTTAGAATTATTTGTAGAATAACCTCAGAGAATGTGTACTTTTATGACAAATGTAGCGTTAACAAATAATCAAACCCAAGTATCGTATTTTCCCCCTTTTTTTTTAAAACATACTTATGTAAGCAGTTCTATGACGTTTACTCATTTTCAAGTACAAAAAATATTTTGTGACTTTTATGACGGTTATCAGTAAAATCAAAGAGCTAATTTCGTGGTATAACAACTGCTCTTTGCCCGTTAAAACACTGTTGATTTGAATACATTTTAGGGGTTTAAAATAACTTTCATGAAACTGTGAACCCAGGTTATGCGTTGGTTATCATGTACTTGTAGGTATATCTAGTATCTTGAAGGGAATCAAACTGTTATGAGATTTGAGCCTTTATTTTTTTAGTGTCACATCAAGTGACATTATTGTTGAGGTATTATGATTGGGATACCGAGTCAGCTAGATTAGTCGCTAAACTTCAGCACAGTCTATAACATCCTAGATGTAGTAAAGATAGGATTGCCCGACTACGGTTACAGTCACATGATAGATCAGTCTAGCCAAGCATCATCAGTTAAAGATCTCACATCCATGCTCAAATCCTATGTGCGAGATTTCTCATTAGACAAATGTTTGTCACAGATATTTTTGACAATCAAATACCTATTCAGCTGACCTTATCTACGATGATGAAATCTTCTTAGTGTTTTGAATGAGTGTATTCCGAATCGATAACTTATTCATAGATCTCATAAATTCAAAGTTAGACATACACTATCTCTTTCAATACTGCCTGTTGACATCACAAATATCACAATTTATTCACATAATACCTTCGATGGAACGCTTTGTGTAAAAATAGTCTAACTTTTAAAGTATATAGTTGTACGGCGAGAAAATGAGATCTCAGTATTCTCTCTGGTAAAGCATCATCTGAATGTCAACATCAGGCTATATAATTAGCCTGGAAAATTGAATAAACGTTTTATTCTGTTCACATTAGATGCATGAATAAATGAGTAGCTATGATAGAAAATAATTTACTTTATTTCATGAAATATTGTTATGTTCTAAAAGACCTGGCATATAAACCTCTATATCCACGTCATCATCATCAAAATATAAGTTAAAATAATATAGTCAGTATAATCTATCAGATCGACGCAAATGTAATATGTAGTACTCCATCTAACTTGTCCTATATCATCAAATTTTGCTACGTACTCAGCGAAAACCATAAGAATTTATCTAAATAAATTTAATCTTCCCATTCAAAAACCGATTGCAAAGTCTCTTACTTCTTTGACCACCGAACTACTTTCCAACCTTTCATTTTCCATTTTTGTTGCGATATAATTATTTCTGATCAATAATGGAACATTTGTGCAAAGGTACGCTTACATTTAGTGCATACAGTTATTCAAAAAATGGAATTATTCTGTATTAGTTATGCAGAAATTCATACACTCTAGGGTTCCGTTTTTATAATTTCCCTTAGTATTCGTCAGCCCATACAGGTACATTCTATGAACATTTATAGGTTCCATTTATCACAGATTCATCCCATCTAGTCTTTCATTGAAAGCCAAGTAACGCTGGAAAGTTATATCCTTTTAATAATTTTTCAGAAGTGCTTACCCACGCTCCCTCAAAAGGTAAAATCCAAGACCTTTAGTTCTCGTTTTGAATGCCTAAGCGTCGGTGTCCAATGGCACAACTCCAGCTTTAATCAATTTGTGATGTGACGCAACCATCCAGTGCTATTAGTGACAACTGTTTCAGTCCTTACTTCCTAAGTAGATCAAAATTTAACGTTTTCACACATTATCTATAGGTTCACAAAATGATGATTGAGCATAACTTTACCTCGACGTAATTGTTTTACTTCAGTCTCATATATTTCGACAAGCATAACGAATGACAAACCTTCTGGTCCATTAGCTGGATGAAACAGTTTCATAACTCTGGGTTGGGGTCACAAGAATATAAAAATGCTCTTTACAAAAGCAAATTAAATTCTTATAACCAAAAAGGAACTTCACAAACACTGTTTGAACACTACGAAAGCAGATTCGAGATAAAGTCATAAAAATCAGTCTTCTGAAATTCTTTTCTCTTGTTTATTATTCTTCTGTCACAAGCATATCTTTTGCCAAGTTCTGAAGTTTATTTTCAAACCCATACATTAGCATCTAAAGCTTTAGTAATCTGGTTGTTATACAAATATAACCAATTTCACATTCGCAGAGTCCCTGGTGAAAACTTTGTTTATAATGAATCACTTCAAAATGTAACATTTTTGGTTATTGACAATGTAGATTCGTGGCCATCTAGGTAACAATATATTTTAATAAGTTGTGTACAAACAGACATATATCATAAGACATCAATAAATCTACATTGATTCTCTCTTTTCTTTAGAAAATATGCAAATAGAAGTCACATAAGTGATGGAGGAAATAGTCACATCTTTATATTAAGTAGTTCTTATGAAAATCGATAATTAGAGTGAATTACGGATGAAAATTGCCATAATTAGTCAAGGAAAAAATTGAAAGCTTTTAATGAATACAGTTATTATGATGTTCTTAGATTTTTTCGAGTAAATTGATAACAGGGTCACAAAACTTTGTTAAGTGGCTACATGTTTACAACAACTGAGTAATTATAAAGAAAAAAATAATTATAGTACTAATGGTTATATAAAAGCGGAGAAACGAAAAAAGAAACTTCTAACACGAATAAGAATCAATTTGTTAATCCCTCTGATTAGTTGAATAAGCTACTTACGTGAATGACCAATCCTTCTTGATACTTAAAGAGATGAGAATAGACAAATAAATTTATTATTCACGTATCAACTTGCTTGAGCCACTTTGTTACTTATAGTTGTATTAGTGTGTATTAAACATATGCGATTAACTGAATGATATCTTTGGATAACTAAAAGAGCTTTATTTTAATTAAAATGATGTTTATTGTCTAACAAATGAACATGTAAAATTGCTTAATTACATATAAGTTTAAGCTTCCTGACTGTAAAAACTGGTGTTTCAAAACTTGTCAATGAAGTGATTTATTCAAGGGTTGGTAATTTAAAAAATCCATATAGAAGTGGCAAGTCTAGATAGTTTGTCTTCCTCTATAGCATTGAAGACAGGACGATTATAGAACATAAAGTAATAATAATTCATTATTTCTGGTTAGTTGGAATATTTTAAAGCTTACTCATTCGGTATATAAAAACTTTCGTCTAAATTAGAGCGAATAGTTTCACCGTATTGCCAGGCGAAACGTTGGATTTACTTCAAATTCATTCACTGAGATTTTACAAATATATTATTCCTATTTAATGTCTTACTCATTCAGTATTTAGTACTTTAATTTTGTCATAGTTGGTCATCATAACTTGACAAAACAGTAGTTTTGACTTTACTGTTACATAAAGTAAAGTAGCCTTGTTTATTGTATGATTATTCAGTCATAAATATTAAAAATGGCCATATGGCAATTTTATTAATATACTGAGATAATTACTTTTCTAAAAAGTTTTCAAATACATTTACTTCTAAGTAATTCTGTTATCCAAATCAATAAGGTTTATTATAAAATAAGCTATAACAAATTTCTATTCAGACTCAGACGGTATAAATTCTCAGGATAAAATGAGAAATAACAATATTGGAAGTTCGTTCATTTACAACTCTGTCCAAATTAAATAATAATCCTAGACGATCTCTATGAAATTCATCGGCAACAAAAAACTCTCTTAGATGACCTAACGTTTAAAATGGCGTTGTAACATATTGTACATTTCATGACTTATTTACCAGGATTACATCGAATTACCATTAATGAACATTAAATCGGTTATAAAAATAAGTCAGAATAATCTCATTATTAGGAAGTTCTTTACTCTGTATAATAACACAAAAGCAGATGTTTTATTTACCTCAATAATTAAAAATAAAAAAGCCGGGCATCAACAGTTAACAGATGTAAAAGTGTAAAAGAGAAAAATCTCTGGCACAAAGTATTAAGCTGTAAATGAGATTTTAGTGTATCATGGATGAGATTTTGAGTTTCTAAGCTATTTCCTTGAATTAGAATATATGTTTTGTGGCTGAAAATGAAATTCAGGACTGGTGTTTTGCCCTAATTGCGACAACACTACAAAATGTAGCAGCATCTCAATAACGATATTCATACTGAGACTCGAAATCAGTACATCTCACTTCAATCTTCAGCACTGGGATCTAGTTACATCCAGTTAGGAAGTTACTTATAAGACGAAACATCCGTCCTGGATTTTACTACTAGCCCCAATCCATATATTAAGAAATGCCCATATTGCAGCAATCTATCCAAAATACACATATACTAACAAAGACTGGTGCAAAATACTTCTTTGAAATTCCTTACTGAGTTTTGAAGAGGGCAATGAAGAAACTCAACGAATCTTGGGTTTTTATACAATGAAAAATGTGATTATAACCTGATAATGATTTCTTTGTTTGCAAGTTAGGTACTGTTTGCAAAAAAGATAACGATAGGCGAATTTGTAAAATCACATGAGCATGCCTTGAGGCACCAATTATTAATATTAGTAGTAGGATGTTTTGGCGAATTCCTTTGACAGATAATTTATACAAATACAGATGTTTCATTTTATTATCATGGGTTAAAAAATATTTACATCGAAACTATAAGATAGTTTTCGCAATAAACGTCACTGCTTCATTGTTCGTAGTGAATATTGTTGGAAACGGATCGTGAACTATGATTTCTTAAAGTTGTTCCTACTTTAGAAGGGTATCGGCTGAACAAATTATTACGGCTGGCGCTTACAATGATTGAATGACTCTTCATTTCCATCCGAAATGGATCTAACTTGGAAGGGTTGTATACTGATTCCTATTTAGCATCACATTCTGATAACCGTTGTATGAGAATGTTCATAGAATTCGGAAAAATTTCCACTAGACTAGTAATTCAGTAAATCTAGGTATTCTAATCTGGGCATCTCTGAGGATAATGAAAAGTAGCTTTCTATATTATTTCGATAACTTATTTCTACCATAACCGAGCAATATTTATCATCCAATGTTATCAGGTTGGTGAAATATACGCAACAGTTGCCATAATAGAATAACAACTATATAATTACTACACTCTATTTGTTTGCTGGGTAATGAGTAATGTCCAGTTTATCAAGGATAAGTTAAATTAAAGCCTCATGGTGAACATCGGATTCCTCAGGAGTAAAAATAAGCCTTGCTGTTGAGTAAAAATTAATAAAAAAATAATAGGCGTACAACTCCTTGCTCATTATATCCAAACATAAAATTAATCATTATTTCAATGTATATTAATCTGGTAAAATTACCTCATAATTTTCTTTAAATCTATGTTTCAATAATCAACAACTGTTAGTGTAATATTAACAGACAAATATTAAAATATTCCCTAATTTACATTTAGGTTACTAAAACAAACTTGTGCTAATTTAATGTCGGTTGTCACTTCTTAAACAATGATATCCGGATAATTCTGGGGTGATATCGAAGTCATGGACTAACCAAGTTTCCGTCACAGCTACAATGAGTGGCCTTAATTTGTCCACCAGTGTTCCTAGCTCGTAGAATTTATGTTTTAGACTACGGGCATTGGCATATAAAACTCCTAGGGGGAACGACCTATCCACACAGGCCTTGGTAGCATTCGCTTCCAAGACCTGACTATTCGAAAACCCACCAATCGGAGATTTTCTTCACCGTTTTGTCGACGGGTTTCTAGTTCAGCTAGTGCCGTCTTCCTTTTTATTCTATCTTCAAGAGATACATCCGGTCGCATTCGAATGTCAGAGTTGTCGTGACTTCGAGCGTTACTTAACAGAAGATTACGTTGTTTCTCCGACCCTAAGATTACCTTAAGGAGTCTACACGGTCGGGGTAGAACACTGTCATCGGCTCTTTTACCTAATCTAACTAATTTTTTGACCTGAACACCTTTAGTGTTATCTGGTAATATGCTACGGATATATTCTCCGAGCCTCTCTAAGTCATGGGTGTGTCTAACCTTAGGATCTGGATCGTTAGACTCTGGCA
>NC_031502.1:10699069-10751230 GCF_000237925.1 Schistosoma mansoni | reverse complement strand
ATAATCAAATCAAAATCAATGATTTGATTATTTATTCTCTGAAGAAGTGGCTTACACTGAGTCACGAAACGTCAGAAAGTCCAATTTTTCTACTCAATTCGATATTACAAATATATTACTTATTTATAACAATCTGGCCTATGCTCAATTTATCCGAAAATTACATTATAAAGTGATCTGAGATTTCAGGTATCGAAAGGAGGTTGAAGAAAACATGATTATGAAAATAATTGACAGGTAAAAATTCTGAAATTATTTATTGGCGTCCGCTGAATGTCATAACCGTCAAATTGTGAATGAATTTAAACTAATCATTATTAACGTCTATCGAATAGTATACCGTAATACATTTATGTTTTATCCACGAGTAAAATACGTCATTCACAACTTTAGTATGTATCTGTTTGAATTAAGCTGTAAAGTTTTCAACCAATTGAAAGAAGTAAATAGTGATGGCTTTCTCCCTTTCTCTTGTCCATAAGTTTGCCTTTCAAATACTCTTAATTTATTCAAGTTGAAAGGAAACTATTCTGTATATTCCAGTCCGTGTATGTGATAAAAAGGGGAATAAAAACACGGTAACAATGTATGATATACAGTGAAACATTGAACTAGTAATTTTACAGGTAAAGTATTAAACATTGATTGATTGTTTGTGAAGGGATAACCTATCTAAATGAAAGTTATACGAACATAATTTTTCATGAGTTTCTCTTGATAAGAATTCGGTGGTGTTTAACTAAGTTTTCTTACGTCACATCAACTGAGTTGTTAGAAGAACATCGTCATTTACAAGTAAAATGAGAATATACCAACATAAAGGGTTTTATGTGTGATCATGTAGCTTCTATCTTTTAAAAAATTGTTTACACTGTTTTGTTTAATGATGAACGGACAGACAGGGATACATAGATATAGGTCTACACAGTATAAAAGAATGATGGATAACAAAAACTGTGTACTTAATGAGAATTTATTTCAGATGACAAAATTTATCTAAACGTTCATTGGAGGGATGATTTTGGAAAATAAATTTGTCAATGCGAATAAGTTTAGTTGATCAGTGAACTTTTGTTTGTATTATCAGTCAACTTCGAGATTCGACACAACTATGTGATTGCCCGTACAGGGGATAATAAAAGACACTCAAAACACTAATCAAGTAATATTAAGAAGGCTATTCAAGTTCATACTTATCAAGACAATATCTATACAGATGGTTTTAAACAAACAAATTCATTACATGTATACGCCACTATATTACTATTAGACTTGTTGAAGGATAAATGTTTACAAACCATTTAGATGTAGTGAATAACGAAACAAATAATTTTTTTTTAAAAAAGGAGTTAAAATTAAATGACCGAACCAAGTTGTAACATTTATAATCACTCCAAATCATTACTTTATAAAATTAAGTAACTCAGATCAGTACTAAAAATTCAAACGTTAGTTTATGTAAACAGTTTTTTGTCAATATCGAAAGAGTTAGGTTGATGAATATTTGTTTTGACAAGTTTATTGGCTTACGATAGTTCACAATGTCAGGTAAGCATTTCTGTTATTTATGTTTTGTGAAGTGTATCTTTCAACTTCATGTCGAGTTTTCTCCATGTATATATATATATATATATATATATATATATATAATGCAGCATTCTAATTGGTTTCTAAAAGTATACATGGTACTGGTCTATTGATAATTTAATTAAAAAGGACAAAGAAATGTAGTGACACGAAAATACTTTAAATATACATAACTGTACGGTAGTTTAATACCGATTCGCTTTAAAATACATTTCAAAGGCCGAATAAACTTTTATCTTATTGTTAAACTACTTATCTTTACTTCACGAAAACAATCTAATTTACTTTCATTATTTTAAAACACAGAAATATGAACGACGATTATTCTTTACAGTAAATTATAATATCCAAATTAATTATCCGAAAATGGCCAGGTTTAAAGCAAAATTCATCGTTTAAAATTAAAATATACTAATTTAGAATTTCGATAGTTGTGATCATGAGTCAATTGAAGCTAGACAACAATGGAAAATCTAGAAGCACTGGATGGCCGTTTCGTCCTACTGTGGGACTCCTCAACAGTGCGCATCCATGATATCAAATCGTTTGTGTCGGGATGACTAATATGAAGTGTTGGCTTGAATATGTTTACACATTGAATGAAATTATGAGATAAATGATGATCAGAATTGATATGGTTAACAAGGGATAAGAAAGAAAATAATAGAATTACGAATTAGAAATCACATGATATGTAAAATAATATGAATTAGGTACGAAATAGTAAATACGGATGGATGCTAAATACATTTCGCAAAGCGTTTGTAAGTGTTACATTTATAGTGATAGCAATAGTGATTATAATAATATTATATGATCAAGGTAAGTTTAAGCTATGAAAATGCAAGAAGGAAGGTCATATGAACATCAACCAAATTGCGTCATCATATAATCAAAATGATTACTAACTAATTAGGCCAGTAGTTGGCCAAGGTAAAAGGAGCCTACAAGTGATAAACTCAAATATCTTTTATTGAGTAATAAATATAGGAAAATTAAGAAAAATTTGAAATGCTGCTGAATACATTAATATTTGTTTATCTGAATAATTAGCTATTGAAATATTTCGCAGTAAAGATCTTTTTAATTGATGGTGAATTTTGTGAAAAATTGTAATTCGTCGAACACTGGTTAGCTGTTTCGCTTTATTTAAAAACTCCTCAACATCTCTAAAGGTCCAATCTGTAAACCTTTAGGTTTAAATATGAATATGCGACCTGAAAATCAGCTCTTCAACGATCTATACGTTCAAATCCAGTGAGTTTGCTAAACAATGTACCCCTCAGTAAATGTAAGCTTGACTCTCTCAGCTACGTTACATAAAAGTAAATCTCTACATAAATTTAAAACCTTCTAGTAATAATTGATATTCATATTGATTAATAGAGAAAAGGTCAGTTGTTACAATATCACAATATATTTGATAATTTACACGTTTTACATAAACTTGTAGCTAATCTAAGGAATTTGTTCGTATTCGAAATACGATAAAATGCTTTATCAGTAGGAAACCAAGTGATTATTTGAACTGATGAATAAGAAATCTTCCTATTTGTCTTTTCGTTTCGTGAAGAAACAACATATCCGAATGTTAAGTTAGTTGTGAATTTCAGCATTTAGTTATATTCAGTTTAAATTAAGCAAATCATCAGCAAATTGTCCAGATAAATGATGACTGAAATTTTTTCCACAAACATAATATCAAACTGATAAAACCGTAATTTACTAATGTAGATTATCATAAAATTATTTAGAAATAGTTCTCAGCGTAATTATTTAGCTCTAGCTCTAGAACTACTAAAAGCATGGTGTACTGAATATCTACTTTATCATAAGTTTGATTTGTCGGTCACTAGAACCGAATGTTTTCGATTGATTCGCGGTGAATTACTACTGGATGATTCCAACTATGACAAAATAGCTGTTTGTAGTTCTTTAGCTTCTCGTGGCTGTTGTCAGAAGGTAACAAGAATTTCAATCTCCGAAATCTAGATTAACAAGACATTTATTGATTTTCACAAACATATGTTCTTCATGGGCAAGAAATGATTGACGATTTTAGTTAGTAAATCCGGAAACTTCAGGAAACTACTAGGGTATTCTGTGGTCGCAAATGGATTACAAATTAAAAAAGGGTATCGAATGCGTTTCGATAGTAAAATAATGATTAAAAATTTAAGAGTTAATCTCTTATGACTCAATACTAAACTATGAATTGTTACACATCATGGTAATGCTGCACACCAAGTTAATTTGAACGTAAGTCTATTAATTTTATTATTCATTAAAACGTAACCATGTTGAAGAAAAAATATTTCCATATGTTTGATAGTTTATCTAGGAAAAATTGGTAAAGCTATTCAAATCCTGAGTTACGGACCACGAAGCAATGAAATCTTAGTACATATATCTGATAAATCTGTGATCAAAATCCTATTCACTCAGTAATTAAAAACTGAACACTCTAATTTTGAAAGAACATCAAAGTTATTAAAATAATTTAATATTCCTCTTAAATGCAGTTTACAGTGTCATTTGTTTATCAAATTTTCAATTAACGATCCTGTTTTACTTTCTGCATTTCTCATAAGTCTTCAAGTAAAATTCAAGAAATAATACTGATATGATCTTTGCAAACCAACAACTCGTCTATTGATAAGCGATAAAGAAAATTATTTCCTTATTGACTGATACTGTCACTTCCAAATAATTGTATATGGAGTCGGGTTTCCTCCGCTTCTGACATAAAACGCTTTATCTCTATCATGGTAAAGCACCTACATATTAATCCTATTCGAACTAATATAATAAAGAAACATGAACAACTGGGGATTTCCATTTCAATGAAAATATTTCAAAGTATATGTATCAACACACTAAATTTTATGGATTTTCTTTATATTTATTAATGTCTAGATTTTGAGCAACTTAAACTAGATGGTTATTTAGGGCTGTATTGATATGCAACATAAGTTTTATTAACAAATCTTTGTCGAAATTTACTCTTTTAACATTTATTCTACGAAGAACTATGGTCAGAAATCCAATCGCGATTAAACTTACTTTGAGGTTCCTTAAATGAAATGAAAAGATGACACAAGGTGATAAACTGTTACGGCTTTATTATTAAGCTCATCCTCAAGAAGTTCAACATCATGTCTTGGTTTTACATTCCGGACTATTGATCATAATTCGTGTTTCATTATTAACAAGTTAGGATTATGAACTTACGGATTATTCAAGACATCTACATCCGTGCATAAATAAATCATTTTAATTTTGACAAATTGAGACTAAAACATTTGCACAAGCTACGTAGTTTACTCGTGCAGGTAGGAAAATTACCCCTGAGTATTTTGATTTAGTTTAACTGAATGGTACTCATTAATGAATAGTCAATAATTTACTATCCATAAGCTATTTGGGACAATATTAATATCAACATAATAGAACTAATATTCATTACTGACTAACGGATTTGTTAGTTTTTTTTACTTTTTTATTAGATGGCAAAATATAAAATCTGAACAAGGATTTTAATAAGTTAAAAAAAGTGTCACCAGTAATCAGATTTCATAATTTAGGAATCTAATGTGATATAATTCAGTTATTAATTCTGTATTCAATGAAGATTAATGTTTAGTAGACACAAAATTTACTGGTTAGACGGATTTACCTTTAACAGCAAAGTCTCAAGAGAGATCACAATGTTTTCATCAAATAAAGTACAAAAATAAGAACGATATGTTAATTTCATTCTAAGCAAAAGAGTCTGTTGAATTCTAAACAGTGAGAAACACGTCAAAAGTGAGTCGTCTCCCTTCAAAAATCAATCATAGAGTTCCTTAAGAGTACAGTTTAATTGGGACTCCGATAAAAAACGAAATAATTCATAGTCATAGGATTGAAGTGGTATTAAGGTGTATTAGGTAATCCAAAGAGAGTAGTTTAAATAACCTATATTTATGGCCGCTTGTAAAGAATTTTTGTTAGACTTTCTATTTCATATCTAATTCCATTCCTAACATCTGTAAGCAATTTATCTGGAACTATGACAAAATCTTTTGATTATGGACTTACAGAAAATAAATAATTCAAACTCTAATCTCCATGTCATTTCAAAGAAACAGTTTTCCGAGTATTTTTTTGACCGTTATTTACCAAAATAATACTGTTGTAACTATGTTTCAGAATGAAGTATTAATCCAGGCTACTTTATTTTACACAAGTGTTGCCGTTAACATAGTCATTCATTATTTATGATAACTAAGATCAGACCTTAAATCTTTATCATGTTTTAGTAGCGATCATTTGTTTAAATCCCTCAAAAGATGAGTTATTATCATTATTACTGTGATTTATAGTTATTAAAAATATTTGACGTTTGTTAAGAGAATTAACATGGATGGTAATAAAGCTAACAGAAAATCTAAAGAATGTGTTTGGCTGAACAACTTCAAGGTTTCTACAAGTCATGATAGTTAAATTCACTCAAATTATAGAACAATCGTAGAATAAGTAACTCTTATTCTTTTAGATACCAGCTTATCATAACCTAATTTCAAGATCTCATTAAGCTAACGATTGGCAATATGTGATAACTACATCTAGGAAACTTCATTGTCTGCAGATGATTAATGATTATTAAGTTCAAAATTGTCGTTTATATAGTCAGACGTCATTATGTTAGCATAGGTTGGAACGATTTCATTTAGAAAGTGACTTTTTGAAAATTAGCTAACATATTCAAACTGATTATTACATGTCGAAATAAACTGTCTTTTGAGCCTTACTTTACCGAAAAGCAATCCAAACTTCAGTTGAAAAAAACTGTTTCAAGAATGATTGTATAACATCTTTTGCAACTTAGTATTCAGCATTTTAGTTCTTTCAATATCCTGAAGTAGTAATTATCCGACCACACCAGATATGACCAACACTATGATGCTAAGTTAATGAAAATCAAAATGTGTATCACCGAATCTATACTCTTTGTGCAAGAGTAATCTAGAATTATTTCTATAGAAGTTAAAGGTGCTTCACTAACATAATATATAACTAGGAATTATTTATTGAAAACGTATGCCACAAATTCCCCAAAACAAATTATTCAACGTAATCAAAACACACTTTTGAACTGAATATCTATTGTTTTAAAACAGACAACGATTAGACGAAGATGTATGGTGGCTATCAGTGGAATCCAGGACGCGCGTCTCGTCCTATTTTAGACTCATCAGCTGGATGTACCTGCATCTCAGAGTTGATGTTCACTCTGGGACTCGAACCCAGTACCGTTTGCTTCAAACGTTATCACGTTATCCACTCAGCTACTGAGTCCTGACAGCCACTTGCTGGTGCAATGGGGTGAATTTTAAATTCACCTGGTATTGTTTGTTTTAATCTTCCCATTGATGTTTAGGACTGCAACTGATCAGTCTGTTATTGGTATATGTGCATCCTGTGCAGATTGCCTTGATATTGCCATAGTTCACATGCATTATAAGCAAAGATGGATAGTGACTTAAGGCGACATTGAGGCAATCCGTAAAGGACGCATATATGCCAATAACAGACTGATCAGTCCTAAACGACAATAGGAAGATACAAGCAAGCAACACCAAGCGAAGACAACAATCAGTTTTAAGTAAATTCAGATTTGGATGCCAGCTCAGTGGTCTAGAGATTAGGCATTCGAGAGCGAGACGGAAGATCCTGAGTTTGAATTCCACGTGCGGGATCGTGAATGTGCACTGCTGAGTCCCATACTGGGACGAAATGAGGATCCAGTGCTTCCAAGTTCTCAATGTTGGTCTAGCTTAGATCGACTCGTGATCTCAACTGAGAAACTTCAGATTTCACTCACCGTCACTGAATTCAAAAACTTTTGAACATTTTCTGCAATTAACATTTTGAAAACCAAATAGAACTTTCTAGTGTAAGCTGTCATTTATTAATCTAAATAAAATACAAAAACATCATGTGAATCATGGATATTTTGCTCAAAAATTCAACCACCATGAATTTTTTTTTAGTTATTTGCTCTAAATGCTAATTTCGTAGAATGATTTATGTCGCTGAAAGTAAGCATGGCCTTAAATAAGCATTATTCACGATGGCTTTGTAAAATTCTCTATGACATGAAATGCATTATTTTCTTGAGCCGTTATTTATCTAAATCACGATTTAAGATAGATCATTAGTCTTTATCCACAACCTCACGTAAAATAGTATCCAAATCCGTTAGATCATTTGGCTATCACTGTATATTTAACTGCCTTCGCAATCGAACTATTGATTACTTTTAAACATAGATACCAGCAACAACGATATATAACAAACAGTTACATTTTAGCAGTTTAAAGATCCCCACAGAATGTTCAAAAATGAACAATATTTGAGCGAACAATTGTTTTCAATAACTTCATCATCAGGCTCTACAGTTATGAGTCCATCATTATTGAGATATTTTACAAAGGCCAAAAATGAGGCATGTATTAATGAATTTGACAATACTATATGTTAAAAAAAGGTGAACATTTGCATCTGTTACAACATATATACTTCAAAATTGTATTATTTGTAATTTAGAAAGGTCATTTAATAAAGGTCAAAATGATCTGCAATAAAGTGTCCAGTCACAATCAGTATAATAGTAATATAGGAAAACTGAAAATGCAGAAAAATCGTGTGAATAAAATGCATAGTAGGAGAATTTCATCTTGTCAATTGAGATAATAATGATAAATAGTAATAGTAATAATAATAAGATTGTTGTGTGAATATAATATGTAATAAAAGGGGTGTTATCAAGGTAATTACGATAAACGAATTGGGAATGATGGATGTGAAGATTAAGATAAAGGTGAAAAAAAGGGGGAGAGGTTTATAATATTTAGTTTAGGTATCCGGTGCTCCAGTCATAGGCCAAGGTAAACATAGAACCTAGATATATTTTTTCTGGATACATAAGTTCGGTTTTCTGGAGTTGATCCAGATGGCATCGGCTATGTAGAGTAGTCGTAATCTATCTCCTTGAGGTAGATTTTTCGGAACTTGAAATAAAACAGAAAAAGCTTCATCTATTTTGTTAGGATGTTGACTATCTACCATAGAATAGTTAATTTCCACTGTTTAACTACCATACAGATGTCAATTAAATATGCATTGACGAGATTGGCATGATATAAGGTGGGACTAGCTGCTTAATAGTTAGATTAAAAACCCATATCGATTAGCAAGTAATAACCAAGGCTTCAATGTTTATTTTCTAGAGATTTTCCCCATAACTTTCACGGAGTAGAACATCTGAGTGAACTAATATCACATAATTAGTGAAATATCATTTGGATAGAGAGACCAATAGGATGAAAATATGTTATCATTCAGTAGTCGATTGACTTATGTATTTTCATCTTTGAGCCTATTTAAATGCATTGTCGAATTAACATTCGAAATTTTCAAACCTTTAATTAAACCTTAACCATGTTCGTTTTTTTCTCTCTCTCTGTCTTCGTACATCAACTGAATAAACAGGTTTCTATCTACAAATGAACAAAATACGTCGTTTGAATGAAATATTGCCCACTCATCGTTCATAGTAATGTTAAACATTTTTTAACAGAGTTTAACAATACATTTTGATAGGGGAAAGAAATTACTAAATAGGATTTATGGTCACGCAAAAGAAAGTTTTTTTACTATGAGAATAACAACGAAATTCAGTGCATATAGGCTGTCATAGTCGTATTTATTCTATTTTAATACATTCTATTGTTCCTCAAGGGAATTTGTCTGTCTATAAAAAAAGCTGGAAATTTGATTTCCTTTTAAACGATATTTACTCGATAAGATATTAGATAAACTATTTTAGCTTAAAACTGTCTAATATGACTGAATAACTGTTGTGACAGGCGGTGTCCAAAATCAGATACTGATACACGGTGTGCTACGCACTAACCCCCAACTAACTACTTGAGCGAGAACACAAGAGTTAGCGAGAAAGTGTATTAGGCCACCGAACAAAATGCATAAATATTCATTCGTATATATACCACTCTAATCCTTAGGAAATTGATCCAATTCTTAGTCAGTGAAATGCACTTGTCCTGTAGGTCACTTCTGATTGCCATCAACTGACTTTCTCATTAAGTTACCTCTGATTGGCTCTCCAAATCAATAATATACTTTTGACTTCGTCACGTTTGATAAGTGCTATTTTTAGCTAAACCAATATTTGCTAAATCTTTTTATCACTATTTTTTAATAATGGTTCAAGGGTTTCTTCAAGCATATTATTTGATTTGTTGCCAACCATTTATCTGACTTTATGTTACTACATAGTATTCAGATTACTAAAAACGGTATGGACCTTTATTTATTACTTATATTCTGACGGCAAATCTTCTCGATAACTACAAGATTATTGAATTTGAAAAATTTTTTCAGTCTCTAGAATTAATCATCAAACAAATTTAAACACATGTCGTTTAGCTCAGTAGTTGGACTACATGTTAAATTTATATAACTCAGTTGTATTCAAACAGTGGTGTATGCTATGTTGACATATATAAGTAGTATGTAATACTAGGTCAATAATCACAATGAAATAGAATACGTCATCGAGTATAATAGTTAAAAGTACAAGTTGATAGTGGGAAGACAGGTGTACTGATAGTAGTTATGGTAGTAGTAGTGATTATTGACTCAAATTGCCTTGATTGGCTTAACATTTTCGTATAAATATTCATGTATATTAGAGTAAAGCCTGATGACGACCTAATTGAAAACAATTGTTCACTTACCTATGTTGTTCTAATTTATGAATTGCCAAACTTAATTGAATTTTGAATAATATCAAATATTGAAATCTAGAAGTCTAAATATAAGCTCTCTGATGTTTGTTTCTGTGGGTACTAAGTTTAACACGTGATATGAACGGTAACGTTACGATTCGATTACATGTAGCTAAAGAGTTTCAGAATAATCAAGATGTACTTCACTTTAGTGGTTTAAATCCATTCAAAGTGTAATTTAAAGTCTCTCACATAGTTTATTGCTGACAACTGTTATAACAGCAAACACTTTATTTGAAATAATACAAGATGACGTTAAAATGAATATAAACCCAATACACTACATAACTACTTCCTATCTGTTTTTGACAACACATAAATGACGCGTAAAATGATGTTACAGTTTTTTTCTTAATAATTACCACTTAAGATCACTTGGTTATTGAATACACTTCACACCGAATTAATAAACTAAACACATGATTGATTTATACAAATAATATTAGGACAAAAATAGATAGATTATTACTGCTGTTCTACTCATATTTCATAGTTCTTACTTTTCCTCTTTGTAGACTACGTGTTTTCATTTCATTCTACCCTATCAAGAAGGATGTCCCGATTATCGTTAAGACGTTCACCACCACATACACCTACTTTATCTAGTTGTAATCATATTTTACAAAATGTTGAAATTGGAAAACATGTTGGCCGTTATGGACCTGGTTTTTTATGGAGTTTATTTGAAGGCATGGAATCAAATACAGGACTGGTAAGTAAATAATAGTCATTCTTTAAGGTAAATGTTTTAAGAGCATCCTTTTTGTTGATTATTCAAACACTTCACAGAATAATAATTCATGATAATATTCAGTAGGAATTAAACTGAAAAACCATAAAAAGGTTGTAATTATAAATACTTATCTGAAATTCAACTCTTTGTACTGTACGATCAATTACCAAGCTCATACGAATAAAAAAAGCAATTTACCATTCTAAAGTATCTTTAAAGGTTGTATTTTAATGACAAAAGTTAAAAAATTTTCTCATTCTATAAACGTTTGTTTCAATCAACTGGAACCTCTCTTGAAATCTGTTAAACTATCAAACAAACTAGAGCTTTTCCAAATATCAATTAAACTTTATCAGTTGGAAAAATTGGAAAGAGATAGCTCGAATTGAAGAAACTTTTGTAAATAAATATTTAGATCAGAGGGGGTTTTGTGGAGAATTTAGTATTTTCACAGTTGAAATCATGAGTCAATCGATACTGGTAGGTCCTGGGTTCGAATCTCGCGAGTGCGGGATCGTGGATGCGCACTGCTGAGGAGTCCCATAATAGGACGAAACGGCCGTCCAGTGCTTCCAGGTTTTCGATGGTGGTCTAGCTTCAATTGACTCATGATTTCAACTGTGAAAATAAATATTTAATCATAAAACGTTTTCCATGTAATTTAAAAGAAGCTCTCGCAGAAATATGAACAGTTAAACATCGTATAGCTCTCTTCCTTAATCAATATTTCATTTAGTCTTTTTATCTCCATAGAAACTTTGATATTGTATTAAGTTTACTGTCTACTCCAAATATTATTGCTTTCTAACGAACCTGATAATTTGTGAAACAAACAATAAAGTGTACAACAGTGATATGTAAGTTAGGTATATGTGCTTCTTCTATTCATATGTTCTAATTCTTTCTCCTGTCACAGTAAAACTACTTCATCTCACTATTGCGATAACAATAGTGAATTCACAATAATATTCAAGTCACAGATTACATAATTGTACAGAAACAAATCGAAATAATTAACTTTGATACGTTTTTTCGTATTTACTTCCATTCCGAAGATATTTTATAAATGTTCTTATACTTTAAACGAAAAAAGAAATAATTACTAGGGTTGACTTCTATAAGTATATAAATGATAAATGGTTTTCTCCGGAAGTCACTAACACTGACGATATGTTGAAGCATACAAAAACCTTCTCTGTTAGCAGATATTTATTTTGTTTTAAAAAAAGTTAATTAGATGCTTTAACAATTTAAAATTTGTTTTTGTTTTATTTATTTAAACATGAATGAAGACACGATTTGTAGATGGATGTAGATGGATATCATCCTTCAAAATAATATAGTTTGTTTAAAAATGAATCTGAATACTTCACACATGTTTTGTTTCAGTAAAGCAATTATATTCGTTTAAAGATCCCAATCATATTAAAAGACTAATATTTGAACGAAGAATATTCTTTTCGATAAGTTCTCTTCAGGTTCTACAATTGTATATCCAAATTAATAATCCGAAAAAATGGCCAAGTTAAAGGCAAAGTACATCGTTTAATGCATGTAAATTTAGGAATGTCAAATCAAATAGAATAAAATTGTTAATGTTGATACGACTCATATAGAATGTTAACTTGAATCTGTATATACGTAAAGTGAAAATTTAAGATCTGTGATCAGAATAAATATGGGTCAGATAGGGTGAGAGAGATATGATAGTGCAATTACAATTCGATCAAGTGGAAGACTAAATGTATGAAAAATTAGTGAGACGTAATAAGGAGAGATCAATGCGATGTGAATGAATCATGTATAGGAGGGATTAATAATGATATTTAACCAATAATAATAATAATAATAATACAAAGATTTGTGAATAAAGATAGCAGAGACAATTACATTTGACTACGAAAGGTCGTAAGTACATAGTCAAATTAGGTCATACAATAGCTAAGACGATTGTTCATTAATTGGCCTTGTGGTTGGCCAAGGGAGAAGTAGGGGTTGGAGATAATTCTTTTGTACGCATAGCTCCGGTTTCTTCATTCTGATGGCTACTGCCTCCGCCGTTTGAAGGACTTTAAGCCTGACAAGCTTAGGCAAAAAATTACTGACCCTATAAATAATTGAAAAAGATTGGTTTATACTGGCACTATGACCAGTTTGTACTAAATGGGCCAAAATCGAGCTGTTTACTTTCCTCATCAGACCTTTGCTTAGCCACGCTGGGAGGTGTTCACGAGCACGAAAATGTAAATTCCTAGAACTTCGACCAATATAACTTGCTCCACAGGAGCAGTCGAACTGATAAATACAAAATGAAGTGGTCATTCTAGGAACTTCATCTTTAAGCCTCGGTGTCACCATTGGACGCGTAGAAAACACCAAACGTAGTTCACCTGCGTTGAAAGATTTTTGGATAGATCTGCGTAATCTCTGAGCAAGTATTTCGCTAGCGGCATGCCCCCTGAATTGTAGGCGCATGAACAAGGACTTCTTCTTGACCGTTTGGAATTCGCCTATTTTCACTTTAAAGATCATATATTTAATTATAAACTTTCTGGGATACCCGTTCTCCCTCAGAGCATTATGCCATTGGCCATTTTTTCGGATTATTAATTTGGATATATAATTGTAGAACCTGAAGAGAATTTATCGAAAAGAATATTCTTCGTTCAAAGCAATTATATGTTTACAACAAAATTAACTTTCTGTTAAACATAATTACAGTAGTCAGTTTCCTTGTGTCTGTTTTTAATAGTATTCTCTCTATTATTCGGATTCTACGTAATTTCCGCTAACTTGGAAATTGAGCATTTCATGTGTAATTATTTTATGTTGGATACGTTTTAGCAATATCAATGAATCATTGAGATTACAATGGTTTTACGATCTACTGTTTTCCTGAACCATTTCAATGTTAGTTAAGCAATATTCAAAGGGATTTGTTCATCCGTTGAGTAGTTACTCAGTTATCTACACAGCATCTCTTCACAATATCTGTTAGGATACCAAAAAATGATCATCGAATATTATTCATTTTATCCACTCTTATTTAGTTATTTGCATAAACACTTTTGATTTTTATCAGAATGGGGATTTGTGGAGATTGTAGTAATTTTAATAGATGAATTCATGAGTCGACTAGTGTTAGACCAACACTAAGACCTGGAAGCACTGGACGGCCATTTCATCCTAGTATGAGACTTCTCAGCAGTGCGCATCCACGATCACGCACGCAGGGCTCGAACCCAGAATAATGGATGAAGGGTTGCGCAAGATCATGGATCGATTGATGTTAAAAAATTATCACCGTTGGATGCCGACTCGAGGTCTAGAGTCTAAGCGTTTGCGTGCGAGGCTGAAGGTCTTTGGTTTGCTTCTCATGAGTGGGATCATTGGTGCGCACTGCTAAGGAGTCTCACACTAGGACGAAACGGTAGTCCAGTGCTTCCAGGTTTTCAATGGTGGTCTAGCTTATATCGACTCATGAATTTGGCTCTCGATTTTGTAATACTGTTATCTAACACACTATTACTTGATTGGTGTCGATTTCCCTAGTTATTTAATGTAGAGTTATGATTAAAAAAACTGATTGAAAAGAAAATATTTCTTCTCTGAGTTCCTCTTTTACCAAATATTGTCTACGTTGAATGAAGTTATTAGAGTTATTCGACAGAAATTATGTAGATCATTTTTGTATGATAAAATAATCACTATCATAGACTGTACTCATACTAGGGTAATCAATAAAGTAATATCGTATCAAATAAAATGTGAACAAAGGTTTAAGGCTCAAATTTTAATAGATTTCACATTTATCTTCAATTACTTGTTTTTGTTACACTTGAAAATGAAAAAAGAGACATCTCAAACACACATTTACGATATTATCTTTCACATTGACACAAACATGAAATCATGCATTTAAAGTATGAAAATAATTTAGAAAGGCTTCATTATCACTTTCTCAATCACCAAATTAATGCTGTTGATTGTAAATATTATTCCCCAGATAAAACTCTCGAAAAATGTAAAATATGAGTTGTTTGTCATTCAATTATTCAGAATCAATGTTTTGATCTGATCAAAGATCAGAATTTGGATGTTTAATTATAATTCCTTGAAAAGGCTTAGATCAGATTGCCAGGTGAAACATTGGATTTGCTTCGAATTTATTCGCTGAGATTTTACAAATACATTCTCCTTCATTTTTGTGATATTATTCGAAAGTTGAAATTCAAATCACTAGACCACATTTTTAAGCCTTATAGATTAAGATGGTGGTTTGTCTGTGTATACTTTAGAAATGACTCAACAACTAAATCTATGAGACTGTTTGTTTTTAATAGTTTATCCAAAAGTTAATCCAAATTGAAAATCACTTCCCATTTACAGGTACTTGCCACATCGATAACTAGATTTAAGTTGATCATAATCTGAGATGTTGTTTTAATCTCATTTTGCTGTCAGAAAACTTTTGCTTACTTATTTCACAAGAATAATAGAAGCAATCCCAATAACAACCATTAATAGTTAAATGAAATCATGCTAGCTTCAAAGGCTGAATTTCCGGAATTTCATCTGTGGCCCGGTTTCAGATATAAAAGCGTACCAAATTCAAAAACCTTTCAAATGCCTCACCAAATGATGTGAATCAGTGATCGAAATTAATTTCATGCTAAGTAACCTAAAGAAACCACCTTACTTGGCAAAAAAATTTCAAAACCTCATAAACGATTTCATTGCTGAACCACACCGTCACTTAATATTACTGATGTTATCAATGAAAAACTGATAATGGTAAATGTTATTTTTGAAAGTTCATCAGAGCTTTATGGTGAGCTGAACATCACCACTGTGATAGGAGTTATGATTAGTTTAATCTCAATTATATTTCTCTTAATTTTATGAGAAGCCTAATACATTTGATTTGAGCAATGTAACTCGTTGTTAGGTACATTCAATGAAATTAAAAAGGTTTTTACACTATTTTCGTCTCCCGCTAAAATTAAGCGGAAAATATTCAAACAGAATATCAATTATCATATCGATTTCAACTTGCCTTTAAAAGCTAGATTTTTCTTAGTGTGTATAAACTTATGATTACTAACCAAAACGGCACTATACCATTTTCAAAATATTTGATAACAGAGTTAACGTAATTGCAACTAACAGGGGCTTCTCTCGTTCACAATGTGTTATTAACAAATAAATAAAGATAATGATGCACATTTTGTATATTTAGATTAAACCGAATTGGCATATCAACATAGTAGTATTAGCGAAGATTTCAAATAAGTCGGGTGTCACAGAGTTCATCCTAAACAAAGATCTTTTTAAAATCTCATTTCATATTTTAAAAAACGTTAAAATTACTTAACTGTACAACAACATATTACTAAACCTGGAGACTTAATTTAAATTGTTACATCTAGGTAAACAATCCATGTTTATTTGGAATAATATTCCCCGTGTATCTTATAAAATAATCGATAACAAAAGGGATTGATTCCTTTAGTTAATAATGAAGAATAATAAGTGCATTTGAGTTCAGTACTTGTAAACAAATATGAGTCAACTGTTACTATATTGGTAACATTTTGTAGGACAAAACTTTATGATCCAATATTTCTTGCATCCTCAAATTCAAAAAATCGAAATGTACTATTACATCAAACAAATAATAGATTTTATTCAGTCACCCTTGAAATTAAATATGTACACCTTACGTAAAAATATGTCGAAAATAATTAAATGACAATTTCCAATTTTTTTTTAAATTATCGAGAATATCATTTGAATACTCACTAGAACTAATTGAGTTACATTGAAAACAGTTGAAGTAATATTAAATTTCAACTGTACCTAAGTCATATAAATTCTTGTGATTAAAACAAGGAACTGCTTTATTGATAAAACGAATGATACACAGCTGAAAACACTACACTTTAACAAGTGGGTAAAATAATGTTAGGTGAAAGTCATGGAATCAGTGATAGCTCTACACCACCAAAATGGTTAAACTTCATCTGTCATAAACTTTCAGAACAAAGTCAAGTATCTTTCTTAAAGGCAATCACTGTCGAGCATTCAATAATCGAAAGATATGTTTAAAGCTTATAGACCATTAATTTTACAACTCTACCATCCAACATAATTCTTATCACCGTCATTTACACTGTTTGGCTCGTTACAAATGTGATCGATAAAACTCTATTACGGGTGAGAACTAAAAAACACGATAATTAAAACCCGATTGTTGATTGGATTAAATTTTAAATAGTTCACAAGTTTTAACTGTCAAAAGAATAGTAGTTTGGAACACATCCTTATTTCGCAAAAAAATATTTAGGAAAAATTGGTTTATTATCACTAGTCAGGTCAATATGATTACAAGGGAATTATAGGGAACTCCATTATGGTTGTCATTGCTTTTAAAAACCTCAATTTCGTTGACATGACAAAACAGTAAATTTCGTACTAGATAGATGTATGAACATATTACATTCTGACTAATCCACTCAATCTGTGTAAATTGTCAATCAAATTAGCAGGACGCTATGTATATTTGATAAAGTTTCAAGAATGCAAAATAACTCAGAAACTCCAAAGTGTATTACGGAAAATATTCACTCAAATACAATTAGACTGTCTACTAGTGATATTGTTGTACTAAACTTGCACCAAAGCTAAAAATATAAGCAGTTAACCGTATAGCTTAGGGGGTCATCGGGTGATATATTTTTGTGCCTATAACGATGAAAATGTTTTAACTATAGTTCAAGCTTACTTAACATTAATTTTATTAAGAAATGAGAGCATATGATAAATAAGTTGCAGATATAACCACTATAAATCACTAAGTTTGATCATTTCAAGGAGTGTGAGGTTAAAAAGAAACAATTATTTAGTGTTCACTGATTTCCAACATTTCCCTAACTAATTCCAGAGCCTCAAAATATATAAACACTCATTAAATTCACTCATCTTAAACAGATATCTATACTTAAAATCAAGATTATCATTGTTGATATTGCATTTTCAATTTTCGTGCGTTGAAAACCTTTGTTAATCACTAAACTCGGAATATATTTCTGCAATTTTTTGAGTTTTTTGTGCAGTGTAAATAATTTCAGTTGATGTTAACAACATCGGAAGCCACGTCAACAATCAAGAACATTATATCGAAAGATTATTATTTCCTGCGTAAGTTATGAAATGCCGAATATTCTAGACATATTTAAAAGTTCACTCAATCACAAAATGTATTGAATGGAGGTATATTTTAGAACTTACAGAAATTCCTGTGGGTATATAAGAAAAAATGCGTTTTATTTTACAAAGTTTCTTTTATAATAATGTCAGAGTATCTTATGATCAATTGTTCTTCGCCTAAATATTTCTTTATATAGACTAGATTAATGTTTTTCTCTCTTTATGGTAGGCAGAAGGCATTTTTTTCATGCTCAAAACACTGAAATGTGAAAAAAAACCTTAAAAATCTAAGGTCCGAAAAAGTTTTTTCGATAAAAGTATTTAGATAGCTAAAAAATGAACTTTTAATGTGTTTCCATTAGACACAGCCAAAACTGAAGAAGTGTTGATTTCGAGGATTCATTTTTTATCTAAGAATCGAAAAAGCTATTTCATCCTGTTAGAGACCCACATAATAACACTGGGTCATTGTGTGGTGTATGCTACTTATGTCTGCAGATATAAGTAGTACGTTCCACCAACCGGAAGTGGAATGTCTACGAGTAGAAAGTTGAGAAGTTTGAAATGAAGAGAATAGATGAGGGAAATGAAAACAATCAAGATAACAACAGGAATAAAAGAACAATGAAGCCTGTAAAAGAAATTTGAGAGTTGATCTGTAAATGATGTATATAATATATGATTTTCGAATGTCACTACACCACTGTGTGATTGTGCATTAAGTACGATTCGTTTTCTCCACCTGAGTGTACGTTCACTGCAATGGTAAGAAATGGTTTCAAGTTACCTCAAAATAAGTGTGAGACAAGGACACCTTCGATGAGTTCAATAACTTTCTGATCAGATGTTAGTTATAAAGGTAAATTAAAAAAAGAAAGCAACTCAGTATTTTTTCATGTTAGATTGCATTCCTATTAGCATTTTTGAAAGTCTACTTCTGAAAGTCATGTTTATTGAATTAAATTTAAAAAAACATGATAGCTTTGTTTGAGATCAAAAATATGCTACTTATAATAAAGTGTCATTAGTCGTAAGAGTAAGTCTTTAGCTACATTTTATACCATTAACATACATAAGACAATCTTTTCAATATCAAATCCTTAGAATTTGCAACATACTCTAACAGTGATGTGATACTACATTTACGGATTTATAACTATGAAGGCTAAAGATGACATTTATTTACGTTTTTTAGGTATTTTGACTTACATATACTCGGTCTCATTAGGATATTTAAATAACAGATAAAATATATTCTTATTTTAAAACACTAGCCTTTCTCATTTCACATTTATTCATCTACTATGATCCAGTTATCATGTTTTGCTAATAAGTGAAGTCGATTTCTTAAAATCAAGCTTTTACTGCACCAATGTATGCATTTGTTTAATAATTTATGTGTTTTCATGACTCCTGACAAAGAAACTGAAGAAATTTCGAAGCTTCAAATAAAATCTATTCAAATTACATTGGATAAGGCTTCTTCTATCATATACATATAAATCGTGAAGGATGACTTAAATCAATCATTCAAATGAAATCTAAACAACTGTTATTTTTAATTCTTCACTTGAGAGTCAGACCAATTAATGTTTGGAATACAACCCTAAAGTATATTGACAGTGTACAGAAAGTTAATATTTGTCATTTGATAAAGCACTTACTGATTTATATTTAAATATTTCCATGCTCCAATTATTTAAACAGCCAGTAATTTTCAGATTAATTCGAATTATTATTGTTCATGTGTAAATTTTCTTTAAATCACATTTGATTGCGTTGGAAGCCTGTAATTGTTCTACTCATAACTTTTAAGTGATTATCTCTTCTAGTTCATAAAACTTAATCAGTTGGTGTTTACATGGATTCCTCAAAAAACTATAGACAATAAGACTTAAAATTAACTTTGTATTAACATTGGTAAAACTTTTAGAATAGCAATATTTTCGAAGAAGACAGCAATAACGAAGTTTGAAAATAACTTTGATCACTGGTAAATGTTAATCGACGAAACAATAAAGAAAGGAAAACACGACTTTGTAACTTTGCACTAGTGCCGATCACCATCCGATCTAGTAGCGACTGTTTTAACTTCAGACCACTGAGTTGGAAATTCATGAACCCTATTAATAACTTCAGCCATTCTGTTATTCGATACAAACAAAATAGAACTCATTCAAATAATTATATTTTCGACACTCAATTCAGTTGGGTTCCAAATCAACTGATGACATTTGATACTAATTGCGAATAAACAAAGTTCACAAAAATGAACCCTTAGATTTATAAAGAATTACTCATCTACATCGTGTCTGCAGCAATGTTTGATCCTGATTTCTCGTGAAGTCCTCAATGAGAATTCTTGGATAGTTCAATACTACGACGAAACAGCTGTCTAGTGCTTCAAGTACTTACACGTGCATTTAGACGTAAATTCATATATATATATATATATATATATATGTTTATTTTGAATGAACCGAAATTAGCTGCTAACTGTCGTAGCCAAATTACTATCGAAACCTTTTACATCCAGGTCTTGGCTTCCCAGTAGTCCATACTTATGACTTTTAAGTCATGGCTCGACCTCTGAAATGCTGCGGTGGAAAACTATTGAAGAGTCATAACTTAGTACACTAGGTCGCTGTAAAGCTGTTTCAAAATAATTCTCGGGTTAATATTTTTTCTTGATATAGTTTCCATGTAACTTTGTCGTCAAAAGTTATTAATAAATATCTCGATCCATCGTATTTACTTCACACGTTTTAATGAAGGTGGACAAAACTTCATGAACATTGAAAATAATTCTGAAGTGGAGATTTACCTACAGTCCACAGCAAAACATAGTCAATTTGCAGTGAATATTCAAGGAAATCAAGATTTCCTGCAGCATTAACTGAAAAATTTAATCCCGTCTAATGGTAAAAAATAAATTAACTTATAAATCAATAAATACATTGTACTTATAACAACAATCCCTTTAGTCTATCCTTGCCTCATTTCTGATTATGTAAATATCAAAAAGTTTAACTAAATTTTCATTTAATTACTAAACAACAAACCAGAAAAGTTGAAGTTCACTACTGAAAAACAAACTCACTAATACAAACAACAATTAATCTCTTCTATATGTTTAGATAATACAGTGAGAAGATAAGGTCTATCAAGATTATATGATATGTAAGAGCATTATATTTCAAAATAATTTGACCATGCATTTACTTGTTCAGACCATTTATGTATACAAAGGTCAACTAAACAAAGTGGAAGACATAAGAAAAACAAACATCATAAAAATGTTTTCATAGTTGAAAGCGTGAGTCAATTGAGGTTAAACCACCATGGAAAACCTGGAAGCACTGGACGGCCGTTTCGTCCTATTATGGGACTCCTCAGCAGTGCGCATCCACGACCTCGCCTCGCGAGATTCGAACCCAGGACCTACCAGTCTCGCACCAGAGCACTTAACCGATAGACCACAAAACCCCTTGTGATAATAAAATGTTTGTATGACTAAAATTTCAACAAATTCAAGTATTCTTTCTGGATAACTTTAATCAGCTTTTGTAGTTTTGTATAAAAGATTAATTAGAAAATAATTTTATATTAAACTTTCAGTAGTTAAAGAGAGTAATTCGTTAAATAAAACAAATAATATCAAGTGATATTTACTAATATACTTAAAAGATATTTTCTATGCTTAGTATGGAACAACAATAACATAATAATTGTGTATAATCATATTCTTTTATGTATTTCATAGAGAACGTGATCTAACTCTACTCAAGAATGAGCCTCATTAAATGTTTTGATGTTAGGAGTTTATCATAGCTCAGGGAATGTTCTATGGAATGTGTTAAACGTGTGATCCATCGTTTGGCTTGACATTCGTAGATCCACGCTAATAAGGCTAGCGCTCGTAGTCTAAGTATGTAAAAGGACAATACAACCTATCATCAAAACATGGATCGCCTGGTAAACAAACTAGACACTTATATACAATATATTTTGACAAAATAAACATGATTAAGATTCATCTCAAGGGTCAGTGATTATTAGAAACTAATCTTTTATGTTATTCGTGAGTCTAGGAAATTAAATGAAAATTATCAGGTTCTCTTACTGTTGGCCACATTGAAATCCTGAAACATTTTAGGCAAATATAAAGATTTATTTCCGCTGTTAGACCTTTATGGTTAACATCCCAATAATTCGTAGACAGTTGACTAATTTTCAGTATCTACCAAGCATTATTTTCCTATATTCATATTACTGACAAAGTTATAATACATATGAACGGTCAAGTTGATTTGAGAATTTCATTTATGCTTTTATTAATCTCTTCATATAATGTGTCAAAACTTAGTTGCAGTCATATTTTTATGTCAAATTAGTTATTAATTTTCTGAGTGACGTGCATAAATCTAGGCAACTGAGTAGAATATACGAAAGCAGTGTTGATGAACCCATAGTTCAATGAGTTCTTAACAGAGTTTTCTTTCATCTAATCATCTATCTGATTTTGAACCCCTTTCAGAAATCTACAGTATTCACATTTGATAAAAAAACATTGGATCGAGTCAATAAAAATCGGAGACGGGATTTAATCTTGGAAACATTACGCAATGATTTGATAAATTTAAACAAACTGAAACATCCACGTTTTGTACAATTAATACATGATATTGAAGAAACTAAGTAAGCAATGTAGAAATTAGTATTATATCAATTTGGTTATAGTTTCATTCCTTTTTGTTTTCAATTTTGGAAATTTAAAAAATTAGCCATAAATTCAAAATATTAAACACCTTCCTATTTATTTGAATTTAATTTGTTTTGTCTAGATTTTTTTTCTTTGTCAAAATAATCATACTCTATGAAATTAACCTAATTACATGTATACATGAAATTTGTGTCTAGATAAAACAAATTTTTGTGACTAATCACCATTTCATGCCTTTTTTCATAAAAGTTCTTTCTTCTTTTTTTCATGAATGAATAGGTTTACTTTTCTACAATTTAAAAAACTAAAGCAATTATATTTTTGTAGAGAACAAACTAGATGCGAATTCAAAGTTTTACATTGATGAAAGCCGAGAGTGAAACGGGATAATATGTTTCATAAAGAGACATTTTTTTGTGTAACTGGAATTTGTTATCTAATATCATGCTACAAGTAATAACTTCAGTTGCTCAAAATAATGTATGAACAATTAGGTTTCATAGTGATGTGCCCGCAGTGTAACTTTATGTTTATAAACCATACGAATCAAGCAAGAAGAGAAAATGAAGTTATACACAATAATTCTGGTACTCAGAACAAATCAGAAACAAAATAACATCAGTAAAATTCACTTGGTGTTGATTGCTTGTATCTTCCCATTATTGTTTTAGGACTGTGATTGATCAATCTCTTGTTGACATATATGCATCCTGTGCGGATTGCTTCGATATTGCCTTAAGTCATAAGCATTCTAATCAAAGATGGATAGTGGCTAGCAGTGGAATCCAGGACGGGCGTTTCGTCTTATTTGGGACTCGTCAGCTGAATGGACCAGTGTGACAGTGTTGATGTTCAGAATAGTGATTAGTTTCTATGTTGTTTACAATTTGCAAAATGAGTTAATTTTAACTGGGTAAAATATAGATTAATCTATAACTTTGTGAGCGAATTCAATTTGCTTGTATTAAAAGTATCAAAAAAGCGTTGCTATCAACATTAATATCTGATTCTCAAGTCATTTGCTTAATCTCTTCAGCATTCAAGCACCTTAAAAAACAAGTATATTAAATACAAATGCACTAAAATATCAGTGATGATTTCTACTTTCATTCTACTTCGTTAGATATCCTCTAAACAAGCTTAAAGTTGGTTAGGAAAATTAAAAACTTTTACACAATACTTATGTACAAGAGAAAAACAAATTTCAAGCTATATTTGACTGGACTACAAGTACCATAAATTTATCAAGAAGTCATAGTATATTTCATCCAGCAAGAATATGCAAAGTTGCTAAAACCATATAAACTAAATAATTCAAATGTTCATTGTACTACATAGAATGTTGAGACACAATAGGTTCTAGAATATTCTAAAACGAAGTTTAGACACAAAACAAAAAGTTTATTAAAAGAACATTCACAAATAACTGAGCCGAAAAAATATCTTAATGACGTACTTTCAGTATTAGTTTACTTAATTCCAGTTTTTAGTGTTCTACACAATGAGGTGAGGAATATGTATATCTTTGATAGCTATTAAAGGCACAGGAGCCTTGAAAATCTTGGGTGATTCTCATGCTGATAAGTAACTAAACATTTTATGGATTAACAACTCTAGAAAAACTATTGTTTGCCAGTAAAGAAGAATTTAACTGATGATCTTCAAGTAGTGTAGAGATTGTGCATTTAGACAACTGGAGTAAGATTAAATGGTGGCTCACCAATTTTTTCATCATCATAGAAACCATAAGGACGTCATATACTACTATTAAAAATAAAAACTATGGCCACTGGCTGAAATTTTTGCAAGTTTTTTATAAACTTACATACGAGCTTCAACTGCTTTTAAAATTATGGAAGAATAAAATAAATGACCATAGTTGGTTTCGCTTTATTCATTACATAACAGCTACCGTAAAACATTAACACTGTAGTCTTATCAAAGTTGACAAAAAATTAATTTCAGTGATTCAGTCCAATCACTGAAAATGCACGAAAATGTAATCGTTACTATCAGATAAAAATGATAATATTTTTAAAATTCATACAGTCACTTCAAATGATTCGAAAGGGTGGTGGTATGATTATTCAGTGGGTTTTTTAGTCACATTATACTGACTTTCGAAACTGGTACATGTGATTTTGTCATTGGACCTGGAAACACTGCAAAGCTAATAGGTTAACACGTTTGCTGAGATTTAATTCAGCCCAAAATTTCACACCACTATTATTTTAAAGAATATGTTGTAATTAACACTTCTGTTACACATTTTGTACAAAGCTGAAAATTAATTTCTTTTTCTTTTCGTTGACGAAGATGGAACAGTAATATTTATTTAGGGGATTTTTCCAAATGCGTAGCAGAGATAGTGGGATAAATTTAATTCATAAGACTAGTTTATTCAAAATATACTATGAATAACTCAGCAGTACAAACCACAATATAAACGAACAATAAATGAATTATGTAAACAAACAGTGAGTAGTCCTACCTTGTAAATTTCAAAAGTAAAAAGACTAGTAATCACCAACGTAATCTAGTTTACAAAAATAAACCATTTAAAATGAAATAGTTAAGCTTTTCGCAATTCATCGGTCACAAAATTAGCATTCGTATGTCTTTTGAACTAAAATGGTAACATGATCAGCCTAACAGGTTTTCTTTCCCTACCAAATGCAATTACTTCAACAAACATCAGTACAATCAACTAGTAGAAATGCACTTTCTACGATGGATTACAATAATGTTTGTAAAGTCCCCATGAATGTAAATGAAAAAGTTTTAATTTTCTAATTCTACTTGTCAGAACGTAAATGCTCTATCGAATTCAACATTCATTTGATAAAACAAACCAGATCTCAT
Organism: Schistosoma mansoni; assembly: GCF_000237925.1. Taxonomy (NCBI): domain Eukaryota; kingdom Metazoa; phylum Platyhelminthes; class Trematoda; order Strigeidida; family Schistosomatidae; genus Schistosoma; species Schistosoma mansoni. Next base: position 10,725,261 of record NC_031502.1, on the reverse strand, counting down.
AATCAGTTCAACCTAACCTATAAATATAGAATTACTAAAAAGCAAAATCAGTATTTACTGTATTTGTTATTTTAAACAATCATCATAAAGGCAAAGTTTTATGTACAGTTTATTCATAATTGATCTCCACTTATTTGATTTTGATTCTTAATTCATTTTCAGTGAATATCTCACTTTTATAACTGAACCAATAATAGGAAGTTTAGCAGATATGTACATAAATGATCAGGTACGTTTATAATAATATGACATTACTATTTTCACACCAATTCGAGCATATTTTTGTTTTCCTCGTTTGGAAAAATGATTAATTAAATCATGCGTTAAGCTGAAAAATTTGATTGAAAAAAAATTGATTCTAAAAAATAAAATAAAAATTGACTAAAAGACTCTGTATTACAATAAAGTGCTTATATGTCAACGACGTGCTCATTGTTATAGTCTTTGTTTTAAATACAGGATTCACGTCACTGTTTATGTCACCTTAGTAACAACAATATATTGTAAAAACAAAAAAATAATTATTCATTTCAAGATCACAATAAAATGAACTATATATAAATTTACCACTGACTGATAGCTGTATTATTAGTTTTAGACTGTAGACAAACGTCGGAATTATAAACCTTTATTAAATATCATAAGCCTTCAAAAAATTGTATATATTGCTGGATGTTTACGATTGATAATAAGAAAGAACAGAGAATATTATGCACATTGTCTATAATTATTAACTAGATATTCTCCATAGTAAACTAACATTGTTTATTCACAATTCATCAATTTATTTATGAGGACAATCATTCCCATTAAATGTCTAATATTTTCTCTTTTATTATTAGATTATTTTTCAGTGAGTAGACGACCTCTTAAAATAATTTTTAACAAATGAACTGGATTATTGGGACTTCGTAAAATAAGTATAAGCAATGTTATCAGAAAGGGGTTTTGTGAAGATTTCAGTAATTTTATAGTGGAAATCATGAGTCAATTGAAGCTGGAGCACGATGGAAAACCTGGAAGCACTGAACGGCCGTTTTGTCCTATTGTGGGACTCCTCAGCAGTACGCATCCACGGTCCCACCCCGCGAGATTCAAACCCAGGACCTATTAGTCTTGCGCGCTCACTAGTGACTGGCTCCATGAAGTATTTCCTGGAGTTCTAGTGAGAAGCAGTAACCAGTGGAGTTCAACCAGGTCTGTTGGGAGATATCAACTCACTGAAGATATTGGTGAATGGCTGCTCAACTTGGTGGATCGGCTGAAGTTAGACATTACCAGAGTTGGATGCAGGTTCAATGGTGTAGTGGTTAAGCGGTACCCTTAACCAACTGGTTAGGTGCTGGGTTGGAATCTCGTGATTTCTTCTCAAAAAGACTCGCTCCAGCAGAGACAAGGTATTCTACGAAACGGCCGTCCAGTGCTTCCAGGTTTTCCATGGTGGTCTAGCTTCAATTGATTCATGATTTCAAATATATAAGCAATATTATACAAGAAACATTATTGATTAAGTGCTTATTTGAAGAAAAAATACACTGTGGTATAAAAAACAAATGAATATTGCTACAATAATTTATTGAATGCTAGTATCTGAAACGGCTGTCTACTATTCTTCCGAGACTAGTCATAAATTAATAAAACCATGGTAACATTTAATTTACGGTATATGAAGAAAAAAGGATCTGTTAATTCAATGGTTTCAATATAGGTATAATTTCAAAAGAAATTTGGTTTACATAATCTAACCGTTGTTTAAATTTGTAAATTAATTTTGTAGGGATGCATCACTGTAGTATTCCATTGAAAAAACATGCCAACTATTTAGCTAATTGATAAACTTGAATTTGCTATACAGTTCTAAATGTTTGTCTTACCTTTATTTTTAACAGGATTCGTCTTTCTGTGAATTAGAGATTATATTTGGGATATATCAGGTAATTTGATTCAACTTGGAATATCATTTTATATACTTTTACGTATGACTTTGAAAATGTCACAATACTGAGGACTAACAGTATGTTTCACTAAGAAAGATTGCAAAATTAAACAAATTCTCGTTAATGGAATGACGAAATATTTATTTTATGTGCAAGATATATAGAATATAATTCTTCCTTGAACTAGTCTAGACTTATAGAGATCATTTAGCATTCAGGAACACCAGATATTCATAAAAAAACAGTAGTACCATCTCTAAATAATGTCGGAAATCAAGTTATTTGTTTTTCGTCTGACATTTTGTCTGGTGGTACTATCAAAGTTTCTCCTACATTTAAAACATATGGTATTTATAAACTAAGTTGTGAATAGTGTGTTTAATATTGTCACAAAATTCACTAACATTTTAGTTGCTCTGATACCCCTAGTATTATTAACTAACGGATCGTTTACTGTAGTTGAAAAGTCTTATCTCATTTGTTTAACATCGGTTTTTTATATTTTTCGGCTTTTATATTTTAATTGAGTTTAATAGATAAAATAATATTGTCACTAGTTGTACTTCATTAGTTTACTAGCATTTGACCTTTATTTTAGTTTCGAGTTTGCATTTCATTATTTCGCTTTTATATCTTCTTTCATAAGATAAAAGACCTATGAAGAGGTATTTTTCTTGTGCCTTGTTTGAATTGACGATAATCTGAAATGCAAAACAGTTCATTGTTATTATACCAAATTATTAGTTCAAGATACAAGATGGTTGAAAGTTGGCCATAAATGTCCCTGGACCTGGGTTCATGGTACTAAGCACGCGTCTGCCGGTTATATCTGTAATCTTGAGGTAATTGATGCTCCCTAGCCCATTCAATCCTAGTCACCCAGCTTCACAGTCAGAGAGGTTACCATTGAACTACTTAGACCGCAACTAACCTCCAATAAGGCTCAGCTGTACCTACAGTTAATCGATCACTAAGTGGTGAGCACATTGCAACATGACTAACAGCACATTGTCGGTACTAAGACGAACTTGATATACACAACATCGGTCTCTACTCAGGGACCAATCACTTGTAAATGCAAAATACATTCTTCATTTTAAATATCCGATTTTGATATTTGCTCGCTAAATCTATTTGTCATGTACTGTAACATTTAAAAACCTTTATAGGCTCACCCAATACTTGAAACTTTTTCATAAATTAATAACTTCATACAGTATGACACTTTGATATGCCTTAATATACAGAAATAATCCCAGTACCCCAAAACTCATTCTATACCAACAGAATAAGACCAACTACTTCTAATCAATGTAAACACGAAATACCTACACTTTTAGTTCGAAACCTTTTCGAACATTTTTTGTATGAAGCTTTGGGGGAAACTCCCTTACATGAAGTACTAATAAGTTTTTGTATGATGAAATAAAAATAAAATAGGGATATAATTCGTTTGTTAACAAGTCACGGTACATAATTTTTTTCAATCACAACCATATTTTATGTAAGGTTTCAATTATAAATCTTATTCACGAAGGTTTTTTTAATAAAGCAATGAAATGTTAGTAAGAAAGAAAGTCTTACTTTCTAGATTATGGCATACAAAGTATGGCAAAAAGGTGGTATACTGATCGATGTGATATATATTCACTTACAGTTCATTAATTATCGCGTAATAATCCAAATAGGAGTGTGCTGAGAACAATGCTGAATCGTAACATGAATTTTACACAAAACCTTCGTAACTATGGAAGAGTAAGAATGGAGAGAATGTGGTGCGTTGTGGTTAAGGTAGCATCTGTTTCCAGTCATATTCAGAGGTTATTATAACTAAATAAACTACTTAAGAGAGAACTACACCATAAGCGATCTTTATTATCCCTATGTTATTTAGTTTCCATACATCAAGTAAACAACTATTCACAATAATCTAAGATACTCATATTACTTATCTTTGTTTCCTTCATTAGTTTTCATCATATTCCAAGACAAATATCAAAAGTACAATAGATGATGTTCTTTATGTTTCTTAACACAACTTATTTACATTCCCTTAGAGACATTAGCTTTCCGTGTCCTTTCTACATAATATACTTCACACCTCCCTTTTCTTAATATTCGCCTCACAGACTGTTTATTTGACCGATTATCCTACTACATGAATCCAAAAGCTACAGAATTTAAAAACGATGCTCATTCAACAAGTCGCAATATTCGACCATTGAGTCTCTGACATGTGAATGCATTTGCTGAAGCACATATCTACCATGTGATAATAATCATACTTTTTTCATGGATGAATGAATTGATTTATTTTTTTAGCATACTTCGCTAAAGCGACCACTCAGTTATTTGACAAAATTTCTGCAGTATAGTATACATTGACCTGCTTTCATACAAACCCTTATGCAATTGATCGGTTATTTAAAATTTTCACAAATCACAAATGCCGTCATTGAAATCAAAGTTGATGTAAGTTATGTTGCGTCTTAAGAAGAAGTGAACCGTAAGATTAAGAAATCATTGTAGTATTACTTGCTTGATATCTTGATTTATCATTATAAAATTGGCACGATTTTTGCCGTCCCATTGGATAAAAGACAACTTCGCCATCAGTACGCAGATGTATTATCAGATTGTTCAAACGTCATCACATAAAGAATTTTTATTTATTTTAGATTACTAATTGATTTGAATATAATTTTCCATATCGACTCTAGTGACTTATTAACAGCTGGGCAATGCAGTTAAAGTATTAAAATGTAAAAGAGACCATCTCAAAGTCAGAGCTTTAAACTAGACCACGAATTTATAACTCTCATTCATCGCATACTTAGTGTACGTACCACGTTGTCGGCTGCAAAACTTATTCTGTTTATTAAATCCTGGGACATGTATAATGAAATAAGTAAGAATTAAATTAAATGGTTAAACAGTAACTTATTATGATTTCTCTTCATCTAGATTACAGATGCACTAAGGTATCTTCATAGTACCCAAGAATTAATGCATTGTAACATAAATACGGCGTCAATCTTGTTGGTTAACAAGAGTATATGGAAATTGGGTGGATTGAATTTTTTAGAGAAGATTGTTGACACCACAAAAGTAAGTTGAATCAGTTATTGTACTTAAAATAATTTTGATGATTAATCTTTGTACAATGATAATTATACAAAATGCCCCAAGTCAATATTCCATATTACACATTGAAAGTGAAAAAATTAAGAATAAATAATCATACCAAAAATTCAAAATCATTTGACGCATGATACCATCAGGTAGATTCAGTATCGAGTTTCTTAAACATGTATCGGCCTAAGTAAAATAAATGAACCAATTAGATTTACAGTGACAAATCTCCTAGGCAGAAGAATACGATATTTATCATCAAAAATTGTGCGATCCTCTTTGTGATTTTCGAAGAGCATTGTTCAAAAGAGGAATTCGAAATAATGCTTTGAGTTAAGGAAAGTCAAGCTGTTGAAGGATTTTAAGCACATATCTTTGACACAAAAGATAGAAAAATCTACTGCATAAAATATTCTCAACGTGACTTTATTCTCATGTTTGTCTCCAGTCGATCTAAGCAACATTCAATCACATTTTTCAAATCCAGCTAATCATCTGAATTCATAACCCAGTATTTGAAAATTAAGAACTGAAAAGTCAGGCTGAGTATATAGTAGCTGCTGAACGAGAAACTAGTCGTAAATCTTTCATAAAAATATCAGTTCCCTCATTTGTGATTATAAATTTTTGTCTTTAAATACTTTTTGAATTAATCAATGATTTATGAACATTATGACACATCTTCTTTATAGATAACTCCAAAGTTTACTGGATGTTCAGTAAAAGTGCCAGTGTTTGCTCAACCAGATTTAGATTTTATTGCTCCAGAAGCCCAAATGTATAATTCCATGTCACCGCTTGCCGACATGTTTTCCTTAGGAATGGTAGTTTGTGCTATTCACAATCAAGGACATTCTTTGATTGACTCAGAGCAAAATCCAAATGTCTATGTAAAACAATTGCCTGAAGTAAGTTAGATTTAAAATCGAGTGTAAAAGCCTATTTTCTAGCAAAACAGCCCATCTTTGACAGTTACTAATTTTAAAAAATAACCATTGTTTTAAATATATTTTCTTTTTTTCTAACCTAACCTTATTGTCACAAAATAATACTTCTATTTGTCATCCTCGAAAGGTTATGAAATGAAATGAAGATATTTTAGGCTCAAATATAATCTTTGAGTGGTGTACTGTTCTCTGAGCTGATTTCTCCTTATTTCACAGGCTTCATTGCTTTTTTTGACGTCATCAGAGCTTTCTTTATTGGAAGTGAGCTATTCATTTCCGATTTCATAAACGGCAAATCAGTCCACATAGGAATTTTATGTTAGGACAAAAATACGAATTCCAAATATATGTTAGTAGAAATCACTAAATGATTTTTATGAACTGGTAAATTGATTGAAAATTCTTCTTTTGAAAGCATGATGTAAAACAGCCAGTTGATTTCAGCATGTTATAAATATTGTTGAATTTCAATGAAATCATGAACAGATCTAAGTTAGGACGTTCCGTGATCTCAGGTTTCAGTAGTGGTCTAACCTAGATTAGTTCATGATTTCATTGAAACCAGTTGTTCTGTTCAAAAATGTACAATCTAGGCTGAAAACACTCAACATTTTTACCATATATATAACCATTTGACACTTACTACAACTTTGCAAAATATACTAATAGACATCTGCGACAATACATGAACAATATCGCTGATTGTATGTGTGGTCATAAAAGAATGCTTATCGGCAGACAAAAGATGATAAATTGTTCATAAAGAAAACAAATCTTTCAGAAGATTTCTAGAGAAGCTTTCTTTGACCTGATATATAGTTTAACTGAATTTACACGATTTGTTGTTAAAAAGCAGACGGAACGATCAATAAAATGAAGCTGAGCAATAATACATCGACAATTGTAATTTTGAATTCATGTTTTCCGAAATAACAATGAGAAAACAGAACTGTACAATTTATACAATTAATTTAGTTGAATAGACACAATAAATTATTTAACTGATAAAAAAATCATTTCACAAACTGATCAATGGATATAAAGATAAGACTACACCATTTTCGATAAATAAAGATGGGTGGTGGTTATCAGTGTAATCCAGAACGCACATTTCGTCCTATTGGGGACTCGTCAAGTGGATGTATCTGCATCCCAGAGTTGATGTTCACTGCTGGCTACTATCCATTTTTGCTTATAGTGCTTGTGACGTAAGACAATATCGAGGTAGTCCTCACAGGACGCACATATACCAATAAGAGACTGACCAATTGCAGTTCTAAACATCAATGGGGAGATTTAAACAAACAATACAAAACAAATTTTTGTCAAATATTTATTTCGCTTCTAGTCAAATTAACACTAACTAAGATAGAATGTAATCTGTTAGGACTATTATCTTCGATTTAAAGTTCGTTGGGGAGTGCTATAACAAGAAGCAAACCCTTTTTTTTAAAATTAGTAGAAAAACAAATATTGTTTTGTTTATAAAGTAAGAGTTTTGCCGATTTTGTCCAGTTTGTTCACAATACCGGAGATCTAAACAAACAATGAGCAACCTCAAACACTGACTAACTTCGTAAAGGATTTCCCAAGTTCTAGTGGGTGACATTGACTGATAAAGCTTAATCATATCGAAAGTCAGTCACTTACCATGTTTAGCAGTGAATAGTAGTTGCATATGATTGTAGATTGATTGAATATATAAATATGAACCAATGATACCAGCATAGTGGTTTGAAGGTAACATACTCACAGTGGTCCCAAGTTGATGCGGACATGGGTGTGGACTTCTAGTGTTCTGTAGTAGAAATAAACAACAATAACTGCCGTCTTGCAGAGATCGTTGATTCAAGTTACGCTTCTTTTTTCTTTATCTAAACTCCCATTATCTAGTCAAAAAAGATTTTTTTGAAATTCCTCAATTCATCAGATGACTAGTAATACTGCATATCCAAATGTAGCATTCTCGAAACTGATTATCTGCCTTTTACTTTTTCTCATATTTGCATCAGCAAGTGGAATTTTTGTAATTTGTGTGTACAGTCACATTATATAAACACCTGAGGAAATCTAAGTGTATATATTGCGTATAACCCAAGTTTAAAATATACTGTTCAGTCATCATAAATGTTCAAAACAAAACATCAAAAATTTTCTCTTCATCAGTTAACCCATATCTGATTACTATTTACAGAATTCTTCCACTATCCTCATTAGTTGGCAATTGTTCCATGTTCTTGAACCAAGTAGGAAAAGCATTTAATATGAATCTATTCATCTTATTTATTGATTATTTCATGATAACAATTGATCCAGTGAAACAATGGTAAAAAAACTTTATTTCCGATACCAAAAAAAAAAAAAAGAAAACCTTTTAATTCATTTACATGAACATATAATAAGTAGATAATAAGACTAAATATTTAATACTGGCGTCATAAACATATTCAACTAATATCTTCCGAAAATAAATGTATCGGTATTGATAGAGAAGAAAAATAATAATAATGATTACTACTACTAAAAAAAGTATCTATAATGCTATGTTAATTATCTATTTTGTAAATGGCTAGTAGAATAAATAAATAAAGTATGTAACAATTAACCAGGTATAAATTAATTATGTCTATCCACTTCTCATTACTGATGTTTGTTGTTACAGAAAATACTGATGATTATTAGTGATATTCAATATTTCTAAATAAACAATTCAATAAATGTGCTGGATTTACAAGATAATTGTCATAAAAGAAACAAATTAGGACAAATATTGGAATTTATGTCTCAGCTTATAAGTTAATTCATAATATGAAATGGGGTTAGTTTTAATACTATTACATGGATGTCTGTATTGTCCTTATTAAGTATACGTTAGCAACTATCTTGAGTGCTCGATGAGATATTAACAACTTGAAACTACTTAGTCGGAATCTCCCACAGTTACTTTGTGATAGAGAACATAAAATATTCAATGGTGTTAGTGTATTAGTCAGTTACTTCGTTGATTTTATTTATTATGGCTTTGTATTAAAACTTTAAGAATTCGTCTTTTGATGCAGATAACCTACCGGATATTGTTTTAAACAGAAAATGTATGACATTTTTTGTTTGAATTGGAGAAAGTTCACATCATAGCCTGATGTCTACTATTAGTCCATTAGATTATCGTAGTAACAGTGGAAATATAACTGTTGGTTAACAAACAAATTAAGATGTTCGTTATACGGAATACCTCTACTGACAAAATAATCATGATTAATGGATGTATATTTATCTGTTTTCAGTACAGAGTTGTTGAGATTTTTGAGTTTCAATGAAATCATGAGTCAAACAATGTCAGACCACCACCGAAAACCTGGAAGTACCGAAACTCTGTTTTGTCCTAGTATGGTACTCCTCAGCAGTGCGCATCCAAAGCTCCACATGCGGTAACTGAGCACAAGACCTTCGGACTGGTGCACATTCATCTTACCTCTAGAACACTGAATGTGCATCCAACGGTGTTAACGACTAACTCCAAAATAATAATAATGATAATAAAGTTAATTATGTTACTAACAGAAAATACCCGTTTAGCAATTGTGAGATTTCAATAATTCATCAACTGAGGTCATATGATTACGAAATTTAACTTCTTAACCGAAAAAAATATTTTGTTATTAACGGACGGCACTTTAAAATTTTATTCTCATTAACCTGAATTGTCATAGCAATTAACTCTTTAAATCTATGGTATCCATGGGACAGAAACAATATACAAAAGACGAAAATGCAGTGTTTTTTGACGTTACACACCAGCCTTCAATTAGTTGATAAACATCGTTAACATTATATATATATATATTATTATTATTAATGGCTTTATTCAATATTATAATCTGGTACAATATATATATATATATATATATATATATATATATACCTGGCTCAGACATATAGCAACCAGCCATAACATTGGATTGAATAAGTCAAAAGTAATAAAAAGGTATCCACATGATGGATAAATAAATAATTAAAATCCTAAATAACATGTATGTAATCATTATTGAGTGTACATTCCTATTTGTAGCCAGTTACTAGGCAACACTTAAAAATAGCAAACCCCAACATCAATCCGAACTTCACCACTACAAATATATTTATATTGATATTTTCATCAATGAACCAAGTTGAATATCAGTGGAAAGAAATTTGTATAAATGAATAAAGTTAGATAATTAGTTTGTTTGTTCTGTGTTCAAAGCCATGATACAAAACATAATGATGATAAAAGTCAACTTACTAATTATCTATTTTTCGTCCTCTTCCTTTTTTATAGATTCCAAATAATTTTGAAAGAATATGTGAACGACTACCCAGAACTTTATTAGAACCTGTACGTAAAATGATCAGTAAGGATGTTCGTGAAAGACCAACATCACAGCTTTTTGCTTTAGTAAGTTGACAGTTTTTAGATTACTCATTTTGCTTTGCTAACCATAGGGCAGAGCTCTGTTGGTTAGTTCATGAAACAATAGTAGAAACCTCTTCTAAGACCACTGCATTAGAAAGTGTAGATAAACAATATGCAGTTTACACCAAGTTAAGAAAACGAAATGAAATAAATATTTAGATTCAGTAAACCAAATGAATACAAGCATGACTACTAGGTCAATCAGTCAATCAGATTCAGTGTAGACTGTGGCACAAACTTACATCTACCAGGTAAATGAAGGTGGGTCCATTACAAAAATAAACAAGCGTATTTTAAGCCACAGTACCATACGAATGATTGGCGCATATCTAATTCACAAAACCTATTTATCCTGCAAATCATACTTCTAATTTATGGCATTTTCATACATAAAGCATACGCATTAATAATGAATCTAGCTTCAAACTTATCATTAATGGGTGTGCTAAACACATGTAGATCAATCATTTTTACACCTATCTAACGGAGAGTCATCTTTTGGATCAAGAATACAGTGACTTTTTTATTCTATTTCAAATTTACGCTTCACATAATTCCTGTCATATCATCGTACAGCTATTTATATTTCAAAAAAATTAGCTGAGAAACTGTTAAAAGTGATGTTTGTAAGTGGTAAATTCCATCGGAAGACGAGTTTATTTGAAAACTTAGTTACTGTAATTGTGAGTGCTGCCTTGACGTTCGGATGATGAAAAGACTGTTAATAAAATTAGACTATTATTTTGTAGTTTTCCATAAGATCAAACAAGAAGCATCCGCCCACTTTCGGTTTCCGAAACAGCAGCCTTTGTTATAATTGACTTCGTGTATCCAACTCACTGAAAAAAGCTAAACAGGATATTACCGGTTGCTTAAACAATCAAGATCTCCAGGTCTGCCTAACGTCCACCACGAATATTTGTAACTCTTATCGTTGGGTTGAGACTCAAGGGGCAGATGTCATGCGATATAAATAGTAAACTGGAGAGTAATTTTCTCTCGCTGTGCGACCAGAGGAACTTCGCTAAGCATTGACGGTACCTACAAGTGTAACAGAGAAGGAATACTGCTTTGCTAGTTAGTGATATTGGATGCACCTATGGAAGCTTCGCGAGTAACCTTTGGATTTGTAGCCAGTAAAATTTCCGACCCGAACGGAAGGCTTTTTAAAGTGTTATGCCCTAGATGCAAGTCAGATGTTATATCAATGAAGACGGCTATTCCATAAAGAATGAAATATCTATCAAATTTCTGGAAGAGCATCAAAAGTTTTAATAAATTCATGTAATACCCAACGCTTTGCATCGAGTACTCTGACCCCATAATGTGGACACTTTTATTTAGAATGTATCAACTAGTACGTTATGGATGTATTTGCAACTAATGTATACGAACATCATTAAACGGCAAATAATGTTCTTGGTTTGCCAATAGAATTTATGGTTTCTGTATTTACTTAAATGTCATTCAGGTTGAAAGTTCCACCTTTTTTCGTTACCCTGAAGAATGGTAGGCTCATATGCTTAGGCTGCAAGATAAACTATTTGTACCAAAAAAACTGACTTCATTTAATCGATGTAAATTTTCAAGATATAGTATCCAAACCCAAGTACACTGTCCTGTGGGAAGTAAATTAGAGCTGTTCACAGGCTTACACAAATTGGTAAAGCCGGTCCAGAAAAGATGATTACCCGTAGGAAATAGGATTTCTAAGACTTACAGAAGATGGTTTTCTTTGTAGTGATTACGAATGAATTATTAAATATAAATTACTATTTTATTTATACACTAGTTCTAATTTTTTGAGTGATATGTAGAAAACTGTTATGATAAAATTTATGGGATATGATTATTACCATCTTTACACTCTACTGATTATTAAATGAGACAGTGAAAAATCAGGATGACAGAAAATCTCATTAATAAGGCTTGTTCATAAAAAATCAAGCGTGCTTCAGAGTGTATGTTGGTGTTGTATTCTCTAAGGTTATTCGTGTCACCGTTATCTTTAAATGAACCATGTTCCTGTGTATTCGTACGTGTATAACTTGGTGCTAAATATATGATTTTCAATATGAGTCATTTACTTTATATGTTTGTCAATCAAGAATTCGAGTCTACAGATAAACTTTGACAGCAAGCAGATGCTCTTCGAAAACTGTCCTTGTCAAATTTTAGTTCAAATTTGATTCTCTTAGCTCACAGAATTGCTGTCGACAAAGGCCAGCATCACACTCACAAGTTAATTATCACTTACGAAACAAAAACGTGATCCATAGAAACCTATTTGTATAGCAGATATCATTTAGTAAACCTCAATATTGTCTACTATCATCTACGATGAAAAGTAATATCCAAAAGAATATCAAAATACCGCATCAAATTACTCTGCAAAGATAGAATTTCGTTTGTTTTAAAAATGACAACTATTGAATAAGTTTTACGTCAATTACATGTACATGTCTCATACTTGACATCTATTATTACATGTATTCCCCAAAAATTTTGGCTTTTGCGTTCTTCTGAAAAACTAAATTAACTTTTGTGAGCAAAGATGGATAGTGGCTAGCAGTGGAATCCAGGACGCGCGTTTCGCCCTATTAGGGACTCGTCAAGCGTCCATCTTTGCTTACAATGCTTTTCAATTGAGGCAATATCGAGGCAATTCGCACAGTATGCACATATGCCAATTAGAGACTGACCAGTTGCAGTCCTAAACATCAATGGAAAGATTCAAACAAGTAATACTAAGTGAATTTAAATTAACTTTTGTTCTATAGATAATTGACATCCGCAATAACAAGAATCAATATTCTCAATATCACTTGTTTACACGATGATCAACTTTCTTCAAACATTGTATTGAACAAACGGACAATCTTTGCAATTATCAATATTCTATCATCATCATCATCATCATCAATTGTTTACAGATAAACATTTATATCATTTAACATGTTTATTAAGATAAATAGATAAAAAGATTGATAATTGTTCTGTAGATTCTGATTACCAACATTTTAATTCATGGTTTATGTGATTAAAATGAAACAAAATGTTGATTCCCTAGTCCAAGTTATTGATGTTTCTGCATTTTATATTTGTCAACATTATTCATGACAATCATTCCAAGTAAACAAGAATAAATAGTTCTTATCTATGATTGTAAACATATTTCTAGATAACAGTATGTAAATAATCAATACTTTCGTCAGATTATTTATTATCCTATTTACAAGAAAACTACAGAATGAATAATTAATTTGGTAAAAGAAATTTAATGACCTGTGGTTTTAGCTACCACTTTGACCATGGATGTCATTGTCTATGTATTTAGTAAAATAATGGCAAGGCTTTTAACTAAATGATAGCTATAAATATAAACATACTAGAAGGATTGTTTCTCATTAACCTAATGTAATATGGTAAATTAAGCATTGATAATTAAAAAAACATCATTAGATAATATAAACGGATGGAATGGGACTTGCTTTGGTATTCGTGATGTACGTTTCGTTCTTTCTGAGACTCTTTAGCTGGATATACCGCCAACCCAGAGTTGATGTTCACTCCAGGGTTCGGACCCAGCACCGTCCGCTTTAAATACCAGTGCGTTATCTACCTTTCTACTGAGTCCAGAAAACCACTTACTTATGCAAAGTATATGAGTTTCAATCTAGTTTTTATTCATTCGGATGATCTTGTTGTTGATGTTTTGACTGAAATTGTATCAGACTTGTTTGACGTACGTGTGTAGCCAGTGCAGATTGCCTTGATATAGCCATTATGACACAAGTTTATATGGAATGTGCCACAATGATTATATCGAGGCTATTCGCAGTGGATTCACCTATGCCAACCAAGATTGATCAAATTTCAGTCTAAATATCAACTATTTTCTGAGTGCGAAGTTGACAAATTTAGTATTTAAATAAAATAGCTGTGAATCATGGAATGTAACCTGACATCTTATAAAATCTATAAAAAAGAAAACAGACACTCCTCAAAGTATAGGTTGAATCACTATAGAATATTACTACAAACTTTCGTTTACTCTCAAGTTAGTACAACCCTTCTCACTTGCATTATATAGTACAAAATAAAACATTATTATTGATAACCGAATATAGTATATGGCTTAAAAATAAAATTAATTAAATTACCTAACTAACAATAACAGTTTATTTTTATTTACTGTGTTAGCATACGTGTTAACATAGGCCCGATAGTAGTACTTCGAATGCTCTCAGTAAATACGAAGATCGCCTTAGTGATAACACATTATTGAAATTACAGTCAAAAACACGAATGCTATTCGGAGCCTGGGCTTAAACCAATACTCTAATATCCATCGGAGTTAAGTCATTTCAGTTAAAAAAACGAAAAAATAAATACATGTTCTGAAAATGATTACGGAATACAGGCCAGTTCATGGACATGGCCAGGTTTATAGAAAATAAATGCATCATGTAATGGGAAATATATATACATGTATATATGGGAGTACATGCTTTGAAAAGTCCTGTCATAAATTCTTTAATAGAGCATTTTCTACTAAGATGTCAGTAATGCGAAGCAGAAGTTGAGATGCAATGTGATTTTTAAGGATTACTAATGTAACGAACAACGATTTCATTGTCTTTACACTGCACTCTCAACTATTTGCAATTACTTGAACATAGAATCATATACCTGCCAGATGGTTTTGTGACCTGATGTTTTATTTTCGTTTTGTTGAAACTAATCAGCGGTATTTTATAAATTCCTACAACAGCAGACTAAGTATTACAATAAGAATAAGATTTGAAATTAACCAGAAATAGCTTACTGCTAAGACATTCACATGAAGAGAAGTTTATCAAGTAAACTCAATAAAAGCAGTGATCAACAACAACTATGTGTATTGGTAATAATTAATGTATCCATCCTCATTGATCATTTTTCGTGCCCACAAATAGCTTTTAAAAGATTAGTTTATGAATCGAAGTTCACCGATTTAGTGAAACTGTTCAGTAAATGCGGTTGAGACGACAGTGTATGATAATCATCAGTATGTGAAAAACATCTGCTTATCTTATGACTCAACCTCATTCAACTGGATTATTAGGCATCACCTTTACTATGAAATTCTAAGATTCTTGTAGAGGTTATGAAATCTGTTTCCTGGCACTCCTATATTGATTATTCCTTAATTGACATCATTTCGTGAAGATTATGTACATTCATATTACAAAATATTATAAAATACATATGTACATTAGAAGTACTCCATACTTCATGCATTATTCATGTTATCTTTTTAGTTAAAGGTATTTAACGAACCAGTAGTTCTTTCTTACGAAGGTTTACTTACATTGAGTGATAAATCATTAAATCAGAAGAAAGAATTTTTTGGCCGACTCCCTAAAGTTATACCCTTATTTGAACCTGTAAGTTGATTACATGAATATTGATTATGATTCGCATTGGACTGAAGTTTATTTTTAAAATCTTTATTTCCTTTACTGCAACAGGATGATGGATTAATGAAAAGTTAAACACCTTCTTACTCGCCTATCATGTTATTCGTAATAATAATAGGCAGCTTGTGTTTATTTGCATCACAAATGAAAAATACGTTCAGAGCAGAAAACATCAGATATCTGTCCTTTCTCTATCCAAACTACATTATTGATCAAAAAACCTTAAAACTGTAAGCACTTTGACATATTCTGCCATCAGGATCTTGTTAATGAAAATCTAGCTCACTTATAACTTCATAAGTCAAAACCGTGAGCTAACGTTAAATGAGATATTAAGGTGAACTCTAGCTTATTACTTGAAATTATCCCATCTACACACATTATACTCAATTTTTCAATTAATTTTGTTAAAATAACTTAATGTAACAAGGGGATGTTTGAATTATTCTTCAACTAAATAGATTGTAAGCCGATTTATAATAAAAATAATAAGCTGAGTTACATGATTTAACGGTGAACAACAGCACATTAGATTTAAACATATGACCATTGCTCATTATTTTAAACGTTTTACCGTTAGACTCCAATCTTTTTTAGCTATGAAAAATTAAAATCGACATATAAGTTGCATGTCAATACCACAAATTTCATATAAATCCATCCTCAACATACAAATGATATCTGATATTTCTTTCTTCAACTAGTAATCATTTAATGGATCTACTGTAATATCTGATTACTTCTATGATATCTTCATATTTTTCCATTTGATTTCAGAATGTCAGATATAAATATATTCTACCAATTATTTTACAATGGTTATATGAGTCAAACGACTTAATTTCCTACATCCTACCATCATTTTTAACAATGATTAAAGTCGCGGAATCTGACGACTATGACAGATATTTAAAATCCCACTTGCACAAAATTTTAACTGAAACCAAATCACTTCAGGTAAATTATTTAAAGTAAAACAAAGTTGAGAGAACTTATTATGTTTATCTTATTGTTAGTATAGGGTAGTGAATACTGTTGAGTTTAGATTGATATCATGAATGGATCAATGTTACATCGTCATTGAAATCCTAGAAGCACCGGACGACCGTTTCGTCCTAGTATGATATCGAGTACAACTATTTAAGAATGTTTTATTTGAATGTTGAATGCATGGATAAATGGAACTAAATGCAATTTTCCCAAAGATTTTTTTCAATATTTTTAATCGTCGAAGCACTTTGTTTTCTTTAGCTATCATTTGTAATCAATACATTTTTACCCATAAATAAATTTTCATAGCTCAATTACTTACTGTGAGTCTTTGTATACACGCCTATGAATGAATTATTTACCTTCAGCAAAATTAACTAAAATTATATACAAATACTAATATAAACAAAACAGGAACTATATTATTTGCAGACTGCATCGTTCTTTCTTTGCTTAGATTTGTATAGTGAACCAGTTGCAAGAAATACTGATATTTCCTGTGACGTCATCAGCGATGTTTAATTAGCTACTACTAATAGTCACAAATATTTTGAAATAGTTCATATCATCTGACTGACAACAAACGTACGATGGATTATCTTGTTCGGAAATAAACCAACCGACAGATGCCATTTATTTTCTGCGTAATTACTATATAATCACTTTGGCTTAACGGGTACCTCCTTAGTTACCCCTTTGAAAGTTCCGAATAGTTGAAGCCAATAAAATTTTTGTATTTTCCTGTTCATCATCAAAATCCATGTACGACTTGTGATTAATTTATTAATTATTAGTCGTCCTGATCATATAGTTTTATACGTTCTACACAATTATTTATATTAAAAACGAAAATAATGACTTAACTACTTGTCCGTGAAACTATTTCATTGTGTGCTTCTAAATGATTATTGAATTTCGGTAGTTGTATCCCACAATAAGGTACCAAATACTGAGTCACAAAAATAGTGCTTATACTGCATAACGTAGACATGTGACCTTTCCCAGAAAATCGATAAGAATTCTTTCTGATATGGTAAGGACTTAGTTGATTTGAATGTAACTGATGTTCGACATTATCTTATTTTTCCAATCGTCTTCGGCATGCAACTACATCTTGAGAAGGTGTAACTAAATTAGTTGTATCTGCTGCTCGTAGACGGTTAATTTTTCTGATATTGTGTATCCAAGTTGACTCAGTAAACCATTGTTTGTTAAATATCAAGTAGTACTCAGTTTAATGAATATAAATCTAGCTATAAATCACACATATTGGTTTAAGTTTATATTACAAATGCAAAGAGATTATCTTTGAAAGTGTTATAGCCAATACTAGATTATCAGTACTCCTCAATAAACACAAAACATGGTTATACCTTTCCATTGTGTCAGCGTCGTAGAAGTAAAAGATAGCGATGTTAATAAACTGACAATAAATAAAGTAGACAGTGACATGATATTTGAAATTTGTTGGGAAAATACGAGTAAATACTCCGACTCAATGATATTCATAAATGCGTTAAACTAATTAGGAATACTAGAAACTATAATTCATGATTTCTACTCAGATTTGTCCCTCTTCAATAAGAGGTTAAAACCATCATGGGTTAAAGATTCATGAACAGAGGCTTTATCAGTATGGGTCAATTAGTTTTAAAAGTGTGATAGGAAAAATGTGAAATGTTTACTCAATATATTTTGATCGAGTAAACCTGTGACCAAATCGTTCGAAATACACAGCACAAAGACGTATTTTTTATATCACTTCAGTCAGTTTATGGTAACCTTATTACCTAATCAAATAATTATTTCATTTTGGCATTTTCAATACTTCTTTACTTTCTTAGAATAAAATGTTTGGCTTAAATAATCTAAGTCAATGTCTAATTTTAGAGCAGTAGATCATTTCTGAGTTACAAGCCTATTTGATTCAGGATGTCACAAATATATATCTTAGTTGTATGAAACGTTTTATGAATTATTTACTATCTTAACCATTTATATTTTAGAAAGCTTAATAATTACTAAATGAGCGCGTATTAGATTCAAGAAGCTTTCAGTGAGGACTGGATAAGTAAACTATTTTCTGAAGTTTTTAATTAGTTGAGCGGTTTACGGAGATGTCCTCTTTCAGATGATAGTTTTCCGTGGGTACTGATATCAGCTTCAGAATCACTAAAAGTCAAAAAATACAATGCATCTAAGTTTTTCTAATTTCGAGTGACGTACACAATCAGAACTCACTGTTCTACACAAGGTTAAACCTCTGGCCTTCAGCTCCATAGTAAGCACGAAACATTAACACTGTTCAGTGACACGGTTTTCGGCCCCATTTAACTCATCATAGAGTACGGTCATTATCTTACACAATCCCCTTACTCTTAACATGCTCATCTCTGTTGTAAAGCAAATCCTATTTTGTTTGCTATGCTGACCGCTGATCGAACTTACAACTATACTCTGTATGATGGACTTTTATATCTCTTGACGATCTTTTGGTCGTTGAAAATTTGATTGACTTAAGGGATCGTTTTTTCAAGAACTCTTTATAATCATAGTAATGATAATGTATTCTAAACCTATTTGTTAGTTGGCTTAACTTAGTTATTTACTTCGAATAAAACTGACTTTAAACTTTTATTTAATGGTCATTTTTTATTCTTAAAAGTTATGGTTGGACACCATTCATTAGAGTTGAAGTTACACGGATGAATGATCATTCTTTTAATGGATTATCATTGTTTTAATATTATTCAATTAACTTATTAAATCAATATCAAGCTTAGGTCATTTGGGCTTTAGAAATTATTTTATAAAAGTTAAAATGAAAAAAATCATTTTAGTTTGCCTGATTCTAGAAAATGAGATGGAATGCAAAGTCTGTAATAAAGTTTGATTATATTAATTTCTATTGTAATAAATGTGTAATATAAGACAGGTGTTATTTTTACATTATTATTGTGACAAGTTTGTGTAATCACGTTTTCCCTATTAATTAACTGGATTCCGAACAATCTTTGTTGCTATATATGACTTCTGTGTGGATAGTTTTGATATAGTCATTTTCTTACGAATTGTAGACTTGTGTTTTATTCTATTCAGAACCTATTAGATGAATGTATTTGAATCCCAATGTACATATATAAATTACCTTTTTTGTCTCTAAAGTGCCTTAGAAAAATGCACACAAGATCTAACAGTTCCAGAAGCGAATATTTAAAAGTTTGTTTTTTGTAGAATTACCAAGTTGTTACGAGCTGTTTGATAATGTTTGAGAATTATCCATTTGAGTTACATGCCCACCAGGATAAGTCCAATAATCTGATATATTAATATTAGATTTTCAAACAGACGTTTTCCGGTTTTGTCAACACATTTGTGATGAATCAACTAATTTTTCTGGTTCTCAGTTAAAAGGTTAAGCATATATATTTTCTTAATTTAATAATCTGAGAACGTTTAAGACTAGGATAAAGGGTGATATCATTATCAAAAGTATCTGGATTTTGCATCTAATTTATCGAAAGTACTTTTGCATTCAAACAACTCAATGAGCAATATACTACTGGATAGTTATATTTTCCACGAAATTTCATCAGCTAAGGAGCTAGTGAAAATCTAGAGGCACTAAATAGCGCTCAGGGTCCTAAATTTTAGATTTTGCAGCTAACAATATACTTTTTGACTGCAGGGTAGCGGCTTATGAGGTCACACATCTTGCTATATTTGTCAGACAGCAAGATTTTCATACGTTTTAAATGATGACCCAATTTCTCAACATTGACCTCATCGACTACAAATGTCACGGCTTCCCGCCAGAGTTTTAGGAAAACCATGATAATCCTGTTCACTTCTTAAGTATGTTATATGTTACTTATTGTTGCAGACGCTTCTCAATTATTGAAATAAATTTCTATTATAAGTTATATTTGTGGATAAAATTGAAGCTGTAGCTTACAATTAACGTTGTATCTCAAAGTCATGGAAATAAAAGCGATTCGAAGTGCTGGACATTAAAATATCTTTTCTTTGTTCCTTGACCTTTTTTAGACAAGTATGGTAATTTTGGACCTTTCAGATTTCTTTATTCATCATATTAGTCAAGATGATATTGGAAATCTTCTCCTCCCTGAAATATTTGTCTGCCTTGAGCCGGGCACTCCAAAATCACTGGTAAGCTGTCATTTTCACATATATGATTATGCATGTAAAAACTCTTAAAAAATCTATTGCATTCCCCTTCAGTTTTGAAAAACCGGTACATGACATATATGTGTTTTTGTCTTCAATAATTACGTTTGAAAATATTCAAAAATCATTTATTTTAATAATAACTAAAGTATACCTTACATAATGCTAATAAGTATTCCAGGACGATTGTTAAATATAAGCCAAATACTAAAATCCAAAAAAATTACCCTCTCTTATTTATGACAATGTTTACCATAATAAAGAAATAGTTTTCACTGGAACGTATACATCCGAATCTCAAGTTTTATTTAATATCATCAAACGCTTTTATCATTTATTTGAACAAATACTCTGATTAGATCATCAACATCAGGCCCTAGAAATATCTGGTAGAGATTTTAATCTCCAACCGAAACATGATTTTACCAAATCATGAAAATTATGGGTTACTATTAAGCAGTCATTGAATAATACAATGAGTGATAATTTGCGAATAATTATTAATAATCAGAAGGGGGTTTTGTGGAGATTTAGTATCTGCATAGTCGAAAGCATGAGTCAATTGAATCTAGACCACTAAGGATAACCTGAAATCACTGGACGGCCGTTTTGTCCAGTGCTTCCAGGTTTTCCTCGGTGGTCTGGCTTCAATTGACTCATGCTTCCAATTATTTATAACTAATATGTAAGTGCGACTCAACTATTTTAGTGAGGAGCCCTCAAAAAAGAATGTCTTTGAATTTTCGCTGTGTAATTTGATGGTTAATGATGTTACCTATTCCAAAAAAAAATTTATCATTTCTCAAATATGCATCTGACTTCCAATCAGCTGAAAACTTTACATTTGAAATATCTTACTGAATATTCACTAACTGTTTTACAATTTTTCCGCATATTTTCTTTTCTAAATGTATAACCAAAAATAAAAGGAAACTGTTCAGAATGCAATTTCAGTATTGTCAAAATATCTTAATAATACACAAATTGTCCAATCAATTCTACCACAGCTCAAAGAAATATATAATCGTAAAACATCAAATCCCAAGGTAAGGTAAACTGTAAAAAAAGGAGAAACATTTTTATTCGAATAAAGAATAAAACAAAACATGTTCAACAATTAAAAGTTAAATCGTAAAGATTTTTTTTATTTTTTATGTTGATTAGGGCTTACTGGCACTGACATATTCCAACCATTATGAAATTGTTATCTAAAAATTAAGATTTCATGTTTAAAAAAATAGCCCATCTATTATCGGATTGTTGAAATTGATAGCTATGTACATTGAAACATCACTGACACAAAAAACCCGGATAAAACTGGACCAGAGAACAATTTCTTAACTGGACCTACTTGGAAATTTTAGAGATTTTCAAGTCATTGATCTAAATACATAAATTTTACTTAGATGTAAATCACCAAAATTAATTTAGCAAATTATTTGAAAAATCAATACGAAAAGAAGATTGGATACTAAATGAATACAAATTATTGTTCTCAAACAAGCTTCAGCCAATCAAATGAGTAAATTATTATTCAAGTTTCAGATTAAACAATGAAGTATTCTCATATAATATCACTGAATATCTTCTAGTTATTAAATCACTTAAACAGTTTTTTTTTCAGGTTCCCATTTAAAGCCTTCAACAGATTTGACAGATAAATCAGCATCTAAGTCAAATAGAATTATGATTTTTACTGATAATTTTAAGATTAGTTTCTCAAAGTCTAAAGATTTACCAACAGCCAAACACAGGAAAGATAAAATAAAATGTCAACCATGATGAAGAAATCAGACTGACTAAAAATGAGGTATATCTAATTCCCAACATTCACGTTTGATTCTATTTACGGAACAGTCACACCATTTTAGCGATAGTTTTTTGGAGAACAATCACTCGATCTTTATCGGTTTAAAAATATATATTACTTGAAAACCAACAAGAATTCACGTTTTTTTCATATTTCCATGCATGAAGTTCATGGGCTGAAAATTCTTTTAAACTTCAGAAAGTAATAAACTATATGTTGTGGTATAAATAACAGAGCCTAGTTATTTATAATTATCTTCTCACAACTTTCAAATAAAAGCCTTTCAGTTCAATCAAATATTTAAACGAACGTTATTCATTTTGAATAAAACAACCAGGTTTACATTATAAAGTGAATTGGTTCTGTTTTGAAGTTCTTTATTAATATCAAGCTACCTAAAATTACAGAGTTGTGTGTTTAGAAAAATCATTTTGATATACTTTGTCCTATGATGAAAATATGGATAATCGAAACTGCACAGAAAACCATGAGAAAAGGAAATAGTCAAAATAAAACCGTGAACGTAGTAGACAGAATTATATTTCCATATATATGAAGAATAATAGTCAAGTAAACTAATTTCAGTGAGGTTATGACTACAAACGAAATCAGGTTTCCTAAATGGTCAACAGGTACAATTGAAATAAAATTGACTTACTCGTTATATAGAATTAACCTAGGACTGAAATCATCTTATTCCAGTTACCGTTACCGTGCAAAGGAAAGGTTTACCACGCATCCCAGAAACATACTACACCGATTCCCTCTTTGAGTAATCAGTGCACAAGTACTATAATATAATAAGAAAATTTAAACTCCCAAATCAGATCTGCAAAAGAAACTTTATCTTTCAAACTTAAAAGATGAATAACACAATAGTTCTTATAACATTCTTTTTGCTCTAAAGGGATGTTTCTGGAAACTTACAGAAGATACCAACTAATAAGATGTGTGAAATCTGTCCTGTTCACTCTGTTGTCACAAAATACTGAGATTACCATATTCATTGTAACAATATGAAACCTAGCCATTTCCACTTTCTTAATAAATAAATACTGATTTTTAATGTGAATAATTTAGCTACACGGAAGATGAGTCATCAAACATTTTAAAATTATGTTTCTTCTTACGGTTTCTAATATGATATTTATTTCAAATGGCATATTTTTAAATCAGCATTTGTTTGCACATTTTCACTGTTCATTTTCCTAGATTCGCATTGCATGTTTAGAGTGCCTAGGAAAACTTTTTAAAAAATTAACTTTACCTACACTATGTGATGATGTACTACCATTTGTTAGCTCAATTCGAACAGTTGATCGTGAATTAGTTCTTGCTGTTATAGGTAAGTATCATCAGGATTTTATTGTTTCTAGGCTACAAATCTTCAAGAAATACATATTAGCACAGTCACTAAATTTGAATAAATGGCTTCAAAAGTGAAATTTCTTTTATTACTGACCCTGTTTATAAATTTAGTCTATTTAAATGTAGATTTCTGATGCATAAGATCTTTAAACTAATAGATGTCTGAGCAGTAACATGTATCCTGTTGTTAGATCCTTAATGTTGAATACGTTTGCACGATAGTCCTTAGATATAATGGTCCGATTTATCATATGTATATTGACCGCGTGCATCTAACAGGAAGCAGTGAACTGTGTTACATGTTCCTTTACATTAATCAGAAAGATAAATCAGCATTTTTGAGAGGAATAATGAACTTCCAAAGCTTTAACTATATGTCAAGCAGTATCATAGCCAGGGACGTTGCTACTTTGAGTACCACTGAGAATGAAACATGAGTTTTATGTTCCCAGAGATTTCCATTAAGCACCTAGATAGTAACTTGGCCTAATAGTTACATGACAAATTTGATTTGTAAAATTCATTTGCTTCTCAGGACGAGACAACGTATTATTAACGACGACACTGTTGATTAAACTTGGTCTTGTCGAGCATTAATTACTTTCCAAGTGCCTCAGTGTGTCTGACTGCTGTGTAGCGTAACACTGGGTTGACTTTCTGTTGCAAAATTAAGAGATTCCCCAATAATATTGATACAATTCGCAGGTAAGTCATAAACAATATAAAGATTTGTCCATATTTCTCCCGTTTATTGCTTTCAGCTACCTAACATGTATAGTTTAACTGAGGCAACAATAATAATGGTTTTCTAACCCATGACAGTTCTTTGTATGAAATTATTGCACACGATTATGCATTAATCAAAGGATCACCAGTCAGAAATAACATTTAAGCAACAAGATGTTGATGGCAATAACTTTACTATCACTTTTTAAGTAGACCTAATACATTACGGAATAAACAGAAACGAATGAACTGAAATTTGTGAGGAACTAAACCATTTTCAGAATTTAGATTGGACAATTTGTAGTTGCTAACATAAAACGCCGTTGAACAAACTAATAAAATTTATGGATATACTCGAACTATTGTCAAACAACCAAAGAAGGAAACAACGCAACTAGTAAGTGTGAACACATTGTAGTAAATCAGCTAAGAATTTATACAAAACTTTCACGGAACTCTTATGTGAAAAATGCACCATTTCAGAGAAATAAAGTGCATACATTTATAGTATACAGTTCCCGCTAAGTGTTCATCAGATATTCGATTACAAGAAGTAAATTGTACGTGCATTGTTTATTTGACATTACAGTTGTTGTTTTTTCTTGATAAAATGAAAAGGCGTAAACAATATCACCTGATATATACACATAAGTGTATGTATTTTTTGCATTCTATTCCATATTCAAACACAGATATATGAACGAAGAATATTTTCTTCATGTTCCACAATTATATATCCAAATTAATAGTCCAGTGTCTAAGTTTTTAGCATGTGAATTCAGAATTGTTCATAGAATATATGTTGAGACAACTAATACGAAGTGTTCATTTGAATAAGTTCATACGTTAAAAACGTAAAGAGAATTTATTTGTTTGTTATATCCCGATAACAATAGTTATAACATCTTTGTTCATGCATCTATGTTTTAACATGGTGGGTGTTTTTTTGAGATTTAAATGTTGTGGTCAACAATTCTTCATATGACCATTTTTTTTACATTCATTACTTCAGCTTTGAATCGTGATGATGTTGTTTATGATGATGCATATGACGATGTTGATGATGATGTTGTTGTTGATGAAGATGATGATGATTATGATGATGCGTATGACGATGTTGATGATGTGAATGATGATGAGGATGTTGATGAGAATGTTGAGTTGGAGGGTGGATGCGGC